>NW_009943382.1:0-17940 GCF_000696875.1 Nestor notabilis
GAGGTAAAAATAACCCGCTTTGTGAATGATGTGGAGGGCAGATTGCACCTCGCGTGAAGTCGTCCCGGTTTAAAAGTGTGAGCTAAAAGCGTTTCCAAATGCCACGGTTATAAAGCGTGGATATTGCCGTGTATTGTTTGCAAGTTCTAAGGGCGTCGTGGGTCTGAGTGTTTGCTCTGTGGTGACATTACATGTGGTTCTACCTGCTTGTGCTCTCCTGCGCCTTCTCTTTGCTTTCAGCACCTGGTGCAGGCGTTTGGCGGTCGAACTCCCTCTAAATCTTGTAAAGGAATAAATCTGTGCTTCCAAAAATCAGATTAATTTATTTTTACAGCGCTCCTGTGAGATCTGTAATAATAGTGAACAGGTCTCTGTTTTCTGGAAAAACTGACTCATTTAAACCCTCCTGAGTGTGTTCCGAACCTTTCAGCTTTGGAAATGTCAACTCTTGCATTTTGGGCACCGGTCCAAACCAAACTAGTGCACCGTAATTAACCGTACACGTTGGTAGTTTGGCCCTTTGCCTGATGCTCTCTCCTCGCTCAAGTAACTGCCGTGGTCGTTTTATATCTGAGGATCAGAAAGTGACACGCGGAGAAATCGTGCGGGTTCTGTTCCCGGTTTCCAGAGGGGACATTGTGCCTGTGGGTGACATATGTAAATGATGCAAATGTGCCCGGTTAATATTTATGAGCCTCTTTACCCAGCGGTGGAGCTGATCACCATATCAAAAGGTACCGATGTCGCTTTAACTCATGGAGTATTGGTTCTACCGAGGTTGGTATTTAGAAATAACCGTTTTCTATTGGAAAGAGAACATCTTCCCCCTTTCCCCCCTTCGCCGGTTATTTTGCAGCACTAAAGCATCATTTTCCTGGAGGTTGGATGCAGGCTGGTTGGGTGGCTGGAGTGGTGATGGGCTCCTCAGAGCAGCCCGCTTAAGGAGGGCTCCATCTGGAGCTTTGTTTGTTTCACTGGTCAGGAAAGCGCTGTGATTTTATTAGGGTTTAATGAGGATTAAGCTCAGCTCAACCTTTTAAAACTGTGTATCATGGTATACACTGTTAGTTGCCCTTTGATTTTGCTGTTGCGGTGAGCAGGGTGGTTGTCTGGATGTGGGCTGAGGAGAGGCCATTCCCAGAATCTTTAGCTTTGAAGTGTGAAACTTAATGTGGCTGCCTTGCTTTCAGATTTGAATCATGCTGCTTAGTCCTCTCCTGTCATTCTAATCCCTTGTCGGTTGCTCTAGCCGCTAACAAGCGTGTAGTGTTCACAAAGATGTGTGAATTGTTCCGAGATGGGTTTTTCTTCAACATCTCTAATTAAAATCTAATGGCCTGAATTTAATCAGCTGCCTGCTAAATGTCTTTTAGGAAGGCCATAAATTAATGTAGTTTTGACTGAAATGTAGAAATTAATTAAGAATTATTGTTGGCAGAACTGTGCTATCTATGTATGTGCGTGCACAAGCAGTCAAGTGAGCTTATTACAGAGCAAGTTGTCCTTTTAATGCCTCCTCCTGTCATTATCTAGAAGGCAAACTGTTATTACAGATTGTGCCCTCCAGCACAGGCAGAAATACCTTCTTACATGTCTCTTGCAGTTGAAAATACTTTATGCAGCTGTTTTCTTTTGGCTTCCAAATGGAAATTTTTATGAGAATAAACAGATGAAAGAAACCATTTTAGATGTAATTTAGAAAATGGGTTTGGTTATTGGTTTAGTAAATGCTTATGTAGCACTCAACACGAGTATACAGTTTCTGTATACAGTAAAGAGAAATAATCTATGTGTTCTGAGTTAGCTTGCACAGCTGAAATAGGTATTGACCTACTCTCTTGATAAAGCATTGAGTTATTTCACATTTGCTGGGGCTTCAGTGCCTTTTGAATATTACCATCAGCAAAGTGGTTATTGAATCCCATTTATTGTCTCAAATAGGACAGTCACACTGTACATTTGAGCATTTCCAGTGTGTCAGAGGGCTCAATGGATTTTGGCCATCCGCTTTTTCAGACGCATCCCTCGAAGTCCGTGAACTTGGAGCGAGGGCTGGGTATCTTCTCTGGCTCAGCCACGTTCTCTCTTAGGGTCCTGCTCAAAGCAACCCACAGATGGTGTCTTTAGGGGAAAAAGCACTGTTAATGCCACCAGAAGAAGCAAGCAGAGAGTTCTACCAAAAAAAAGAAAAAGCAAACAAAGCAGAAAGCCCATGTGGGAAATAGGACAGTGAGGGCCACCTTGCTTTAGCCCCCTCTCCTCTCCATGCTGTGCTACTGCCTTGTATCTCTTCCATCGTCAAGCTGGTGTCTGTGAGCCCATGGGGAGCTGGTCCAGAGGTGCCCATCAGGGAGCTGTACAAGACTGACAGTTTTTGGCCAGCAGTAACTTTGATTTTTATGTATCACTGTGGATTATGTTCATTTTCAGCCTTCCTGCTCTCCCTGGCTGTGTCAAGTTTCTGCTTAGAGGGCTGGAGAAGCAGGATGTGGTGGGAGGGCTGAGGGTAGGTGGGACATGGTGACACTGTGATAGCTGGCAGCTCTTAGCTTGGCTCTGCTGTATTGTGAATGTGCTACAGCGTGGAAGGTGATGCCTTTTTTTGGGCCTAAAATGTACCTTTCTGGTGCAGCTAATGTGCAACTTCAGCTGAAAGGTGTCTCAGTGCTATCTTAATGTGAAGCATTTGTCACTCCGTCTCTTCTCTGTGGCAACTCTTAAGCTGTTCATTTATCTTGCTTTCTGTAAGGTTAATTGGCTGAGGTACAGGTCTGTTAGACTTGGGTCCATGAAGAGTAAGCCTGGACCTGGTGAGGGGTGCTCTTTAGTGGACAGTTTTCCATTGCTTGTAGCCGTCTCCTCGTTTTCCCTTCTGAGACAGCTTCTGCTAATCGAGCTCTGTAACAGCAACTGATTGTAAAGAAAGATGTGGAAGCATTCATCACACTATGTTAGACAAATCACTACAGCTGGTTCTACGCTTGTCACCAGTGAGTGATAACAATGTGATATAAAGCGTTTCAACAGCATCTCTCCAGCGATGAGGTCTGGGGCAGAAGGGTAATTCATAAAAATAAAGGAAGTTGTCTCTAATTCCGAGTCCTGACCAGGGATTTAGAGCAGCTGTGCAGGATGCCCTGAAGCTTAGAGAAAGCCTGTACCCAGAAATGCTCCATAATTGGAAATACTTCCACAGAGAAATTAAACCCAATCTTTTAGCGAAGGTTCAGTCAAGGGGAATAATTTAGGGTTTTTCTTTAAGTAGTAGTTGAGCTTATGCATTTTTTGTCAGAGAAACAGAAGGCAAAGGAGAGGTGTAATGCCTGAGTGGACAGCGTTTTGCTCTGCTGTTGATGTCATTGTAGGGAGAACAGGAGAAATAACAAGATTCATTTTATGTCGTGTCTATGTATTGTTTTGTCACTGTATATGTAAGCTACTGACTGCAATATATGTACTAACAACTTACTGGAGGGGTGGCATGTAGGTTGGTTCCTAATTTCTCCCCCCCATTTCTTCTACTGGGTATTGTATAAAAGTTGTTCAGCGCATTCCTGTCTCACAGCTCTGTCAGGTCTGCCTCGGGTAGCAAAGGCAGTGGTTGTGAGTATGCGATGCTCCTCTGCACTGGTTCATCTCTGGCTGGGTTCAGTAGTGAGCAAAATGAGTGTGTGGAATGACTGGCTGTGATTTTTGCTTTATTTGGGCTAGAACATGAAGTCTGATGGTTGCCTGTCTAGACTGTGCAAGTGGCTGTGGTGCTGCAGTGCAACTGCTCACAGCTACAGCGAGTTCACCTCCATTCCCAGCGCTCTGTCCATGGGATTGCTGTGCGCTGTTGTCAGCGTGATGCTGAAAAGCTTTGGCAGGACGTCAGTCTGTCCTGCCTGGGAAGGATGGCCTCGGATGTGCCAGCGGTGATTCAACTAGAGCAGTGAGAACAGGCTGTTTGCTTTAGGAACCTAGTGGTGGCCCACCTTTTGCTAAAAGGGTCTTTAGTTGATGGGCAGCGAGGAGGAACCTTTTGCTCTGTAGCCAGCTGGGAAGCAAAGGATCGTGTGTTTAAAGAACAGTCCTTTCTCTGCACAGAGCAATCAGCAATATTTGGCCTGGTTGTGAGTAATACGCTTGCTTTTAAAAACAAAAGAAGAAACAGAATCCCAAACACAGGAGTCTCTATTAGAAAGACTCTCTCCTCTCTCCTTCAGAAAGGCTTTTAATGCCTGGGATGCTGGGAAGAATTTTTGGCCTCACAGTGTGTTTTTCGTATTCATTAACTGAATTACTTTTGATATGAGGACTATAGTTGCCTGACAGGATTTTCTCTTGCCTGAACAACCTAGTTTGGAAGGATATTTATGTTTTTTTTCTGTGCTTTATATCATGAAGCATGTAAAGAGAAAGTAAAAGGAAAAGATTGGTCAAGAACAGTGCTCTTACAAGCATTATGTTGGTAATTGTGCAGATAGTAACAACTAACTAACCAGGGAAATCCCTAAGTCACTCCTTGCTCTTCAGAGTAGCTGCTTCCCTTCTTTGTGTTGTATCTGTGAATTATGGAGGTTTATTTTCCCCTTCTCTCTTTAGGTCCTTGCTAAAGCTAATCTTTATGAATGTGATTTTAAGGCTAAGAATGTTGTTCCTGTTTTACTTGCACATAATGTAATAGGAAGGGTGTTAGAGGGTGATTAATTTTCTAGAGCATGCCACGTAGGATGACAGTGCGAGCCTCTCTGCACTTGCTGGTGCTGAGCATTTCTAGCAAGGACATTCTTCTGTTTAAAGAGATGAGAATCACCCAATAAACAGCTTTTAATAAGCTTCATTAACTGCAAGAAATCTTAGTTACTTACGAGTTACTTACGATGCAGAATACTGGTTTTCTAGGCTTGTCTTTCATTGGACACTACAGGATGGGTACCTGGGCACTGTGTGGTGGTGTGCAGGCTTTTCCAAGACGTTTGAGTCATCTTCAGGAAGCACAAATGAGTGCACTTGTATTGGAAGGGGCTGTGTGCCTAGAGGAGCTTGCAGCCCGAGACGGTAACTCAATTAGTGGAAGTAAATGGGTTGGTGCTGCCGCAGGGTGGGATGTGAGGAGAGACACTAGAGTTATTAAAGGCCTGAGTTTATTGCTAAATCTTGGAACATATGAAATGTTTTTCTCTTCTGGTTTTGCTATTTCTCTTTTTCATTGTGGTTTTTGTTCTTCTTTTCTTCCTTCTTCTTGTTCCCCTTTACTTATTACTTCTGTTTAATATTTCTGGGGGGTTTTGCCCCATGTTGTAAGTGTTCATGCTATATATACCATCGGTGAGTATATACAATAAACTTTCTGCCCTAAGACTTCTTACTGGGTTAGATGACCTACTTGGGTTTTTTGTTATTGTTTTGACTGTTTTGCCTCTCAGTGGGTTGCCTCTTCTGCTCATCCTCAATAGTTTCAGCTAAATATAGCTGTGTATGTTCTTTAACTGCTTGTTTCTCATCTACTCCTCTAACTTGTTAATGTCTGTACAGCTCTGCTTTGCATGACAGTGCTGTTCATCAGGAAAGACAACTGCTTTTTCAGCAAGTATTGGAGAAGCCAGTTTCTTTCTTTGGCTGCTGGTCCATGCTGCCTTTCAGCCCCATCTGATGATGTGCTTTGCATGCTCTTGCAGCTTTTAGGCAAGATAATTTTGAATGCAAATCTGCCTTACTGTAGTATTCATGATACTTCTGGATTGAAATACGTTTCTTTAGCTCTCTGGAGGTGTTGGTACATGTGAGTGACTCTTACTCATAATAGAAGTGCAATGGAAGGGGCAAGAGTGGAAGCAGCATGGCTATGTTCTATAAGCAGCTATATATTTTGGAGAGGTACAACCACCTTGGATTTCAGATGGATTAAATGAAGGAAAACCACTCCCTGTTGGCTTCTGCATGAATTCTGTCTTGTTTCGATGAAACTCAGCCTGTAGCTGTAAGTGCAGCGCTCCAGCCTGGAGCTGGTTCCCACTTCTCCTTCCAGTTCCTTTGGGCTTACAAAAAAGAGGGGAGGTGGAGGGGGACTGTTTTGTGTTGGAATGTGCTTTGGATTTGTGTAAACAGTTTTAATGCATCAAGCTAAGTTGGCAGGCTGTTGTAATCCACTGGGAAAATTGGGAGTTTGGAGCCCAGCGGATAAATTACAGTCACAAAAGCTTCTAAGCCCCAGATTAGGTTTCCCAAAGGGATGCTGTAAATTAGTTAGGCCTAGAAATGTGGTGTAATTAAACTAAATGCTTTTTCATGAGAACTTCATAAATTTAAAGACCAGAGTTGGATTTTTTTCTTCTGAGTTGAGGACACAAAAGCAAGAAAAGAACTATTGACAAGAGAAACTTCTATTTGCTGGCCAACCATAAGAGGTGATGATTTTGCCACTTTTTTTGTGTCTTTAAATGGAATTACGACATAAAGGTATAGAAATAGTTTACAAATGCTTCATGCCAGTCAGTGGCTGAGGTGAGCAAGTCCTTCATTCACAACTCACAGAATGATAGAATGGTTTGGGTTTGAAAGGACCTTGAGATCATCTAGTTCCAACCAAAGTCTGCTCTCTTGCAGTCCAGGGCAGTGAGCTTGCTGCATGCTCTTCTTGATGTCCTGAGGATCTCAAACTCAACTATTTCATGGTTGCTACAGCCAAGGCTGGCCTGGAGCATCACATTCCCCACCAGCCCCTCCCTGTTGGTGAGCACGAGGTCAAGCTGGCACCTCTCCTTGTCGGCTTCTCTATTATTTGCAAGAGGAAGTTGTCTTCCACACAATTGAGGAAGCTCCTGGATTGCTTGTGCCGGGCTGTCCCGTCCCTTCATCAGATATCGGGTGGTTGAAGTCCCCCATGAGGACAAGGGTCTGTGAGCATGAGGCTGCTCCTATCTGTCTGTAGAGTGCTTCATCCACAGTTCATCCACATTCCACGTCCACATTCATGGTCACCAGCAGACCATGCCATGTTCTGAAGAGGTTTCCTGTTGAGTGCATTATCTTTAGTTAATTAGACTTTGGAATTTCATTAGAGCTTAGGGTAAGCTCTGTTTGGAAAGTGCAGAATAAAACCCAATCTTGCAGTTTTGGAGGATGGATGTCACCTCCCCAGACTAACTGGGGTTTTATTTTAGGCTTACAATATAGAATCACCGAGTCAACCAGGTTGGAAAAGACCTTTAAGTTCATCCAGTCCAACCATTCCCAGCAGTGCCAAGGCCACCACTGACCCCTGGCACTGAGGCCTCGTCTACCCGGGCTGTGAACACTTGCAGGGACGGTGACTCCAGCCCTGCCCTGGGCAGCCTGTTCCAATGCCTGAGCACCCTCTGGGCAAGGAATTGTTCCTCAGCTCCAGCTAAACCTGTCCTGGGGCAGCTTGAGGCTGTTTCCTCTTGTCCCATCCCTTGTTCCTTGGGAGCAGAGACCGACCCCACCTCACTCCATCCTCCTGTCAGGCAGTTGTAGAGAGCGATAAGGTCCCCTCCGAGCCTTCTCTTCTCCACACTAAACCCCCAGGTCCCTCAGCCCTTCCCCATCACACTTGTGCTCCAGGCCCTGCACCAGCTTTGTTACTGTAAGGTAAACATCTTAGAGTACCTCTGGCTTTTATAACCAACAGACAAACTTTGGAGTGGCTTGAAGTGTAGATGTAATCCTTTAGGGAGGGCACAGTTGACTGGGTTCCCCTCCAGGAGCAACAGATACTGGAAACCTGACCATGTGGGATGGAAAGAAAAGTGTTGCTGCTAGAGATTTTCTCACACATCTCCGGATTGATGTAGCCGTGGTGAAATTACGCTTGGAGCCTGAGCACTTCTGAGATGACTATTACACATGTATGTGTATCTGGGCTTCTCTGGGAGCAAAGGCCAGGTCAGATGTGCTAACATGCGTTACAACAGTTTGGGGTTTCTTTAGGTGCTGTGTGATTGAATTGAATTTCAGGAGAGCATTTCTATAAACATGCTTCTTGGTATTTCCAAGGAGTGGTGTGGAAAGGAGGAACCTCCAGAGGCAGGAACCATCAATTAAACTGTTTGAGCTGCAGGATTCAGAGCCCTGGCAGTACTCACAGCTGCACAGTATCACTTAGCTCTTGTAAACAAGAACTCTAACAAGGAGAAAATTACACCTTTGTTTAGCTGTGAAATTCTTCATTGAACTGCTATTACCTCCTCTCCCAACATGTACTGTGCAAATGCCACCAGAGGGATCAAGCAGGAAACCGGTGCTTTGTGTGGCTGTGATGCTTGCTTTCTGATCTCTGACTGTGCCCATTAAAGTCGTGAGGCAAAGGGGACAACAAGAACAAGAAGTCCAAACTCTTGGCCGCCTTTTTTCCCATGGGATAAGCATGAAGGAGCTCCGAGTCCCTATTGACAGGTTTGTGACAGCTGGAATCGGCACTGCATTGAGGTGGTTTTAGACTCATGTCCATTGGGATTGGTGGTGGGGAGGGTTTCTGCATGTCTGTTCTCTTAAACATATCATGTGGGATGGCATTTTTCCATCAAAATGATGTGACATGTTTAATAATCCAGGTTTGGGTATGTTTTTGCTGTATTTTCTATAATCTCTGACCGTGGTTGTTTGATGAAACGTGCTCAGAGGGGTTGGTTAGCACGGGTAAGGCAGCAGTTAGGCTGTACCCTACTAACAGTCTGCTTGTTCTCTGCCTCCACAATTCTTGGACTGAATCCTTGCTAGAGGTATGAGTGTGTCATTACCATGAATATATGTTGCTTTTGGAGGTAGATACGGGGAAATGCTCAATTTCTTTGAGTTCATTCTTTACACTGAGGAACTGGAGTAATAAGGCCATTCGTTTAGCTGGTATAGACTTGATGGTGATGTTCCTGATGTAAATATGTGAGGTTTTTTTTAAAGTACTACTTTTTGTACTAAAAATGTGTTAGGGGAGATGCTGTTTCTGTCTGTTGACACTTTTAAATTGTTTTAACTTCTTTTTAATAGGCTGGATATGCAAAAACACCTGTAGCTTGGGCAGGTATTCAGCCTGAAGCTAAGAAATACCTGAAATCTTGTTCTGAGTTTGTATGTGTGCTTGTTTTCCAGGGAAAGCTTCCTGGAGGGCACATGCCTTTTCTTGAGCATCTGTTCTGGGTTTTTTCCTCTTGTTTCTCACCCCACAGCAGAAGTCTGTTTGTAGCTGGTGTGCCTGAGGACTCAGTTTCTGACAGGTCAGGTTAGAGGGAATAGGAACTATAAAAAGAACCTGCCTCATCCCAGTTCACAAAATAGGATGCCAGGATATGGTCCCATAATACCATATACCTCACTGCCAAATTATCCCAGTGAAAAAGCGACAGAAGTTTCCTCCAATTGATCCACATTTTCTGCATTTGCAGGATATTTAACCCAAAAGAAACCATCCTGCAGTGCATCAGTTGGTGTGGGATTTATGGTGTAATGTGATGGACTGGAGGTGCAGTGCCCAGTGGTGATGAGGGCAGATCCAGTAAGGCAGGATAACAGGGGTGTTTATGTACTTCCTTCTTTCATTCTAGAACTAAAACTGTGTTTCCTGACTCCAGTTAGCTCATGGAGTTCTGGCTTCTCCCAGGGTTGGTTTTCCGAGGTAGACTGTTTAACTTTGATTTCTACTTCTTGTTTCAGTTCTGTTTGATTTTTCAAATCCTAGGAGCATTCAAGCATTATTAGTGCTGTGAAGTTAATGGAAGCTGTAGCTATGAAGTGTTTAGTGGCTCTATCAACAAACAGTGGTTTGAGATAAACTCAGATGAGCTTTCAAAAGGAAGTGGTTTGTTTTCCTGTTAAACATACAGGAAAATGGGTATTAGGCATAGTAGTAGAGAACTGTGAATAATTCAGATTCTTGAACACTTTGTCTGGCTTACTAGTGTTTCATTGGAAGTGATGCTCCAGCCTGGCACTGTTCCTGTCCTGTTTGCTGGTGCAGCTAACCTGACTGCTTACAAGCATTAAATGGATGTGTATCCATATCCATTACTGCTCATGTGCTACCCTGTGCCAGTGCCTCAGCACCCTCACAGGGAAGAACTACCTGAGAGATCATCTCGGTCTCCCCTCTGTCAGGTTAAAGCCATTCCCTTTGTCCTGTCCCTACCGGCCCCTGTCCAAAGCCCCTCTCCAGGTTTCCTGGAGCCCCTTTAGGCCCTGGAGCTGCTCTGAGGTCTCCCCTTCAGGAGCCTTCTCTTCTCCAGGCTGACCCACCCAGCTCTCTCAGCCTGGCTCTGAGCAGAGCTGCTCCAGCCCTCGCAGCATCTCTGTGACCTCCTCTGGAGGCTCCATGTCCCTCTGGTGTTGTTGCCCCAGAGCTGGACGCAGGACTGCAGGGGTGTCCCCTCCCTTGACCTGCTGGACATCCTTTTGATGCTGCTGTCCTTGTCCTGCTCCAGGTCTCTGGCTGTTGTTGTCTCCATGCGGGGATTCTGTTGTCCCCCACACCAGCAGCTGGCTTGCCCTAACCCTTAAAGATCTGGGATAAGGGCTGGGCAAAGGCAAAGAGGGGAGTTGATGTGTGCTGCTGAGATTTGAATCCCATGTTGGACTTGGCTTATTTGATCAATCTCCCCTTCCTCCCCCCCCAGCATATCTAAATCTGGTGGCTGAAAACTTGTGCCCTCTCTGATACTGGTTCAGTTGTTGCCTTGCTCAATCACAGAGGGATGTCTGTAGGGCTTCATGCTACCATGAGTTTAATTCATCTGCATTTATGTCATGACTGTTTACAGCAGAAATGTCAATTTCCTGTTCCTATAGCTAGAGCAGAAGGGCTCTGACTTGGCTGCTGGGTTTGTGTATTAATGGCAGTGTTTGCTCTTTTCTTTTTATAGACCACAAAGGGATGTTTTGTCAAAGCTATAGAAAGAATGACAAAGGGCATTTCAAGAAAGCAAAAGGGAATTGACAAGAAACATGTCTAGTGTATCTGCAGCATAAAGCTCGTATTTACTGGTGTGTGTGGATTTGTGTTCGATAGGGTCACTTGATCTGTCTTTCAACTGATGGTTGGAGTTAATTTAAACAGATACAATAGTCCTTACTTTGTTTGGAGAACCAGTGGAGATGATTCCAGACTCTGGTGTGTGCCTCTGTATACCCCTGCCCCTCTCCCTTCAAATAAAAGTAAAGGTTTTATTTAAAGGGGCTCAGTTCTGGCCTTTTTTAATTCATAACTGAGCATTTCAAAGAATGCCATTACAGTTGGTTCTGGACCTGGTAATATCTTCTATTTACAGCATCATCTACAACAGGTCTTTTTGACTTCTACAAAAAACTGCATAAAAGCATTACACAGTGCTCCTATAATCTCATTAAAGTATGTATGTGTTCTTGAGTTGAAACATTTCAGTTATGTTATACAGCCCTACTTTCAGATACTTCTTCTATGTATGATTAATACATATTTCAGTTTCTTTTTTGGTATTACTGAGTTTTGATTATCTTATGCATTGCAGTACATATTTTGGTTTTGCAAAGCTTTAAGGTAGCTTTGAAGTAGCTTTCTTCCCCTTTGCCATAATGCTACATACAAGTCTTTGCATGTATGGTTTAAAACTCAAATACCATCAAAGTTAAACTAATGGGCATGTAAAAGAAGATACAAATCTTTACTAGAAAGAAGTGACTTGCTTAAGATGAACAAGAAGCTGTATTTTGGCAAACAGCTCTTCTGTACTATCATATGATCTTTGTGTATGTATTTTTAGAAGAAAAATGGATAGGGTTGATGTCATCTAAGAGTTGCCTGCTCACTCTTAACTCTTCTTCATCAGCTTAATTACGCTGGGATGTTACAGACTCTTGAGTTGCAGTGCTGGCAGAGCAGCCTTGGGGACCAGCTTCTGCTTTTGATCTGCATCATTCTCTGTTGGGAAATAGGGGTGCAGAAATAACCATTTTACAATGACTTTCATCATCTGCTTCGTTGGCTTTGACGTGTGTGTGTTAATGTCCTCTCTCTTGTTCAGTGCATAGTACGTGTTGTAGCTGAGCTCCATGAGCCTTGAACCACATACTACCCATGGGCACCATCGTGCTGGGAAGCAGAGCTGGGTCCCCACTGGGGTTTGGTGTAACTCATCCAGGGGGAAAACCCTTGAGGAGTTGCTCATGATGGAAATCATCCCTGCAGCTGTTTGCTATTCTTACTGCACATGTGGTCCTAAGCAGTGTTTGGGGAAGCAGGAGATGGGTTGTGTGACGGCAGAGACCCCTGTGTGCTGTTGTGGAATAGGGGTAATGTTAAACATCAGATATTAAACGCAGTTTTGGCTGGCTGTGAGAGAGCAGTGTTGTATAAGGAAGGTAAAAGAAGATGTTTGCCCCTGCAAGAAAGGCCTCTCAGCAGAAGTTGTGGGAGCCACTTGGCTGTTCTCTGGGATGGTGACAAGCTGCAGCGGCATCAACAAGTTTGGCTTGGGATCCCTGACAGTGTGTCCCCGGCCTCATGGTGGTGGCAGAATAAAGTCATCTCTCAAGCCTGGGGCCACTGTGGCACGCAAGCAGTAGGGCTAGTATAGCCCTGCTCTGCTAATAGTTCTGTTTGAATCTAGTGGTTCATAATGTGCACTGCGTACTCTCCCACTGTGCTTTTGAAAGTGGGTATGTTTCTATTTGGGTTTAGGTACAGTGTATGTACTCATAGTTCAGTGAATTAGGAAGATATTTTGTTGATGTTTGTAAAATAGACTCCATGAGTTCCCAAAGGCTCTTACATTTGGTGGGTTAGTTTTAGATTCTTTGGTTTGCAGAATGGTTAATGCATTTTAAGATAACTATGGAAATAAGACACAGCTTGTATTTGCAAAGTAGAGCTATGCTTTTTTAACGTGGAGGGTACAATGGTGAGTTTTGACAATCTAAGGTACATTCCACTTCTGTTAATCATTATGCTTTGATTTTTGACATGTCTCATTTTCCCAAGGACTTTTATTGCAGCAATTACCCACCTACGACAGGAAGCCCAGGAGGAAGTGAAACATCAGATCACTGCGGATTCTCTGCTCTGTTACAGCTGATGTTTCTGTTTTGTTGTGTTCAAGTGAATGATTTCTTGCTGTGTATGTTCTGTTTCACATGCGGGGTGTATATTGTGTCTGCTTTATCACTGAGGGTATTCCTTTGAACCCACATGCATCAACATAATTAGTAGGAAACTTATCCTTGGTTTTGTTACTGAGCACACAGTTGTAATTAAATGCTTTCTGGTGCTGCTGCTTTTGTTGATTTTAGGAAGTGACCTGTAGTAGCCATATAGGATAGTTGTAATTACCACGGGGTAGTGCAGCTCTTCTTCTAAATATCGTGATCTTGTTATTGCCATATGTCATCTTCTGCTCTCATACTGTGTTTCTCTTTCTGCTCCCTTTTGAGTAAGCCTTAAAGAGGAGCTGTGTATTGAGCAGTTCAGCTGCTTTCTACCTCCCAGCTCAGTTTTGGTTTTGAGGCAGTATTTGTAGTTTTTTGGTAGGTCATTATTTCTGTTTGCATGAAAACAAAGTATCAGCAAGGGCAGAACAGATGGATGTACTTGTAGTGCTCTGTGCAGTGCTGGTGTCCTCAGCATAAGAAGGACATGGAGCTGTTGGAGCAAGTCCAGAGGAGGCCATGAGGATGATGAGGGGCTGGAACGCCTCCCATATGGAGACAGGCTGAGAACATTGGGGCTGTTCAGCCTGGAGAAGAGAAGCTGCTGGAGACCTCAGAGCAGCTTCCAGTGTCTGAAGGGGGCTACAAGGATGCTGCAGAGGGACTCTTCATCAGGGACTGGAGCAACAGGACAAGGGGTGATGGGTTCAAACCGATCCAGGGGAAGTTCAGGTTAGATCTAAGGCAGAAGCTCTTCCCTGTGAGGGTGCTGAGGCACATCCTTATGGCCTCCTCTTGACTCGCTCCAACAGCTCCATGTCCTTATGTTAGGCACACTAGAACTGCACACAGTGCTGCAAATGGGGTCTCATTATAGTTAATGAAGTCTTAATTGTTCCTGTATGTGTGGTCACTTGGGACTCTCTTGCTTCAGCCGTGGCTTGTAGGAATCCTCCAGTGCTCTTACCCTCATGTCCTGTGAGGCTGCTCATTCTCTGTCCACATGGGGAATATCTGAATCATGCTTCAGGTCTGTATTAACTTTCGTTTGCTTCTTCTTTATGGTAAGGCACTAGGATATCAGAAGGTAGTTCAGGACAATCAGTGCAGTTCTTAACTATACGTGTTGATTGGTGTTTTTCTTGGGTTTTATTACTATTATTTTTTATTTACTTCTTCCTCACACAGTTATAACAGTGTTTTATAAGACAGTGTTGTAGGAAATAATAATAACTGCACCTGTAACAGTAGATCCTTTATTTTTAAGTTCTATCAGAACATCACACAGGGGCTGTGTGTGACCTATTAATAACACAGATGATAGGCTTGGCATCTAAAGGGCCTGTTCTAAGTTGCTTTTTCATCTTCATCCTCTCTTGTTTTATTTCTGCTGCCACAGTCAAACTTTGGGAGTTTAAGAATAGCTATTTACTGTATTTACTTCATGATAGAGGAGGGTGTAGGATTTAGTCTTGGCCATGATGGTTAAGAAGTCTGAATATCTGGAAAACTCATTTTTGTGGCCGAGAACTTTATCCTTCTTTTACTACTTCTGGGGGCTAAAAACATTGTTTATTGATATTCAGGAGTCATATGAAGTATAAAATACATCTTGCAGAGCCTTGTGGCTTTTAAGACTTTCTAAGCTTGCCCCAGTCACTTTCAAATGGTCACAAAGAGGTTCTTCATGTGCTTTAGTAAATTGTTACCTCTTTGTCCCTGCAAAATGGAGGGGTTTCTTTATGTAGTGTAAGAAAACAGATTTCTGTGGTACGTCCTTTTTACAATAAATGTGAGCAGGAATAAAATCTGAATGCTTCAAAAGCACCCATTTCAACCAATGCTGCAAATACGTGTGATTTCAGAGAAATTGGCTCGATCTCTCAAAAAGCAGCACCTTTGTGGAAAAGTGCAGCTTGAGTAAAATAGTTTCTGGAGTACAGAACCGTCTGTCCAGTGCTATTTCTGCAGTACCGCTAGGAAAGAGGCCAGGATTAGAAGGGAGCAAAATTTAGCGTGATGGAGGGCTGGGATTGCTAATAGTGAGCATGTTCTCATGCTTGTGACTGTACCGGTTTTATGCAGTAGTTTGTAGGGAGAACGGCTTTAACCTGCCAGAGGGGAGACGAGATGAGCTCTGAGGCAGAAGCTCTTCCCTGTGAGGGTGCTGAGGTGCTGGCACAGGGTGCCCAGAGAAGCTGTGGCTGCCCCATCCCTGGCAGTGTTCAAGGCCAGGTTGGACACAGGGGCTTGGAGCAACCTGCTCTAGTGGAAGGTGTCCCTGCCTGTGGCAGGGGGTTGGGACTAGATGAGTTTTAAGGTCCTTCCAACCCAAACCACTCTATGAAGAACACAGGCCTATGCAGAAGTAATTTGTTGGAGTTTGGAGGAATTAAGAAAAGGGGATGCTGTAACAGGAGGTGCAGTTTCCCAGCGTATCCTTCCCAAAGAAACAGCGTTTCTGCAGGTGAAATGTGGGTAGCATGAGACGAAAGGCAGCATTGTACCTCTAAGTAAACTCTTAAACATTTAATTAATATATTACATTAAGCTATGTAAAAATGAAGATGCATGGAGGAGAGGATGCACTAGGAGCTATTACAGATCAATGCATTCCTAAAGGGAGATGGCAGAGGTGACTTTTATTTACTGTAAGAAGTAAAGATTAATTGAAGAAATACCAAACATTATTCCAAGTGAGATCCATGCAGTCCTTTCCTGCAGAGCAGGATTTGTTATCTAAATAAGGATTTTTCAATATGTAGTTGTTCTTATGCTATGCAAATAGTATGCAGTCTCACTTTAGAGCCTGGGTTGCCAAAGGCGATTGCAGTAACCAGAATGTGTCGAAAGATAAGGTGATGCATTGCACAAAAATCTCGAGTATTGTCGAATGACACAACTTTGTGATACAGTTAATTTCTTCATGGAGAAGTTTCTGTGCATCGCTGGTGCTCCAGCAGCTCCGTGTCCACACAGCGCTGCAAGTGGGGTCTCACCAGAGCAGAGCAGAGGGGCAGGATCACCTCCTTTGATGCAGCCCAGCATGCGGGTGGTTTCTGGGCTCAAAAGAGGGGGCATGGTTGGTGCCTTCTCTGAAACATGTCTCAACCTCCACTTTTTAGTCAGAGACCTTTTAGTGCTAAATTTTCCAGTGTTTTAACGTGCAAAGTTGCTTTCACCCAAGCCCGGTCACCTCAGTCTGCTTGCTTTACTTGTGGATTCCTTGTTTGCAAATGCCCACAGCTTGGAGCAACATGGAGTGAGTGAATGTGGCTTTGCAGTGGAGTGCTGGAGAAGCCTGTTTGCTTTTATCTCCCTTCCTTTTCCCCCCCAGGCTATCAGTGAGAACAAAATTCTTCAGAAGAGTAGTTTTCAAATGAAAACAGCGTTTTCAAGCGAGTAGATGAGGTGTGTCCTTGGAATTACAGGAAGCCAGAAGATAAGTGTGTGTGAGAGCCAGCTTATTCCTGGCTCCCATCTAGACTCCAGGTTCTCCTGGCATCTAAAGCTTTCAGCAGTGGTGTAGGTTCCTCTTACTTGTTTCTGCCTGCCAGGCAGCCTGAGCTATGGCCGGGTTCCTGTCTGGGTAGTCAATTTCACTGACTGTCCCCCTGTGCTGGGCACTGGTGAGGCTGCACCTCGAATCCTGTGTCAGTTCTGAGCCCCTCACTGCAAGAGAGACATTGAGGTGCTGGATGGGGCCAGAGAAGGGCACCGGAGCTGGAGCAGGGCCTGGAGCACAAGTGTGATGGGGAAGGGCTGAGGGACCTGGGGGGTTTAGTGTGGAGAAGAGAAGGCTCGGGGGGGACCTTATCGCTCTCTGCAACTGCCTGACAGGAGGATGGAGTGAGGTGGGGTAGGTCTCTCCTCCCAAGGAACAAGGGATGGGACAAGAGGAAACGGCCTCAAGCTGCCCCAGGGCAGGTTTAGCTGGAGCTGAGGAACAATTCCTTGCCCAGAGGGTGCTCAGGCATTGGAACAGGCTGCCCAGGGCAGGGCTGGAGTCACCGTCCCTGCAAGTGTTCACAGCCCGTGTAGCCGAGGCCTCAGTGCCAGGGGTCAGTGGTGGCCTTGGCAGTGCTGGGGTAAAGGTTGGACTGGATGAGCTTAAAGGTCTTTTTCAACCTGGTTGACTCTGTGCTAAAGCTACCAGGGACTTTAGACACAGAATCTTAAATTACGTTTGTTAACAAAAAAGCAATAATTACTTCTGTGTAGAGCAGGCTGGTTTCACGTTCTTCAAAAAGGTGGTGTACGTCTGTCCCCTCCCGAGTTAAACTCAGACATTGAAATGACCCATCTTTTACCTTGTTCTCCGTAGACTCTGTGCTGAGGGCTGTCCACTAACATAAATCAAAGTTATCACAACAGACTTTACTGAAGCTTTTTCACCACATGCACCAAAAGCCCAGCAGGCCATATCCACTCTGTTTGATGGGGATTGTGTTTAACACTGGCTCAATTTCTGTCCCAGCACGTCCAGTGCTCTCAATTCCCAAACATGGCTCTGTGAGACATTTATATTGGAGGAAAGTTTGTTGTATCAGGTGTGCTGCAGAAAATCTGTTTTCACTGGGCTGTTTATTACAGGCTTTTCATCGTGCCTTTGGCTAGCTCCAAGATGCTTCTCTTCAAACATGTTTCCATCCCAATTTCTTTCAAGATGTTGTGCAGTGAAGTACTCCTGACCGAGACAGGGACTATGGAGGTATGTGTGGATTTAATAAGTGGCACTGGGAGCTGTTAAAACACATTGAGAAATGCCAGGACCATCAGTGTTGTAAGGGTCTCCTGGAGACCATCCAGTCAACCACTGACAAGGCA
>NW_009943382.1:18207-21371 GCF_000696875.1 Nestor notabilis
CCTACACTAACCAGGCCCAGCTCCTGCAATCTCTGCTCATGAAAGGCAGTAAATTGTGACTTCAAGAGGAGGTTCTAGTGGGAGTAAACCAGTTGACAGCATCTTAAAAGACAGTCTCCATTTCAGAACCATTATCTTTTGCCCCAGTTGTTTGTTCCCGTGCAAGCCAAGTCATGCATCTGTGCTACCTGTCTGTTGCTCAAGGTTGAGCCACAAAGAGCCATCACCTGCTGTATTTAAGGTAGAAGCTCTTTTGTAGAGATGTGTCAGAAAACCTGTGTATTTGCATTTCTTTTTTTTGTCTTTCATTCCTTCCCCTTGCCCGTGGGTTTTCACCTGGCATTTTGGAGCATCTGCTGACAAGGGCATGTCGGAAGATTGTAGAGTAGTATTTTCTATTCTTACGTTTTGGCTGGCAGTGCATGTTGGCTTGCTCTTCTGTTATGTTTGTAACCCTATTCCACGCATGCCCTCCTAGAATAGATCATAGAATCACTAAAAAATGTAGGTTGGAACCCCTGGAGATCATCTGGTCCAGCACCCCTCAGCCCTGGAGCACTGGCTGCAAAGATGGGCTGTGTTACTCGGGGTCTTGCTCTAGTTGAGTTTTGCGTATCTCCAAGGAGGGAAAGGTCCTCCTGATATAGGAATGTAGTGGTCAGAACATCACTCACAAAAGAACATTTGGTGGCAGAGATCAGGACTAATGTTATGGAAGTGAGTAAAAAATGGGTATTGAAAATGTGCATATGACTTTTTCTTGTCCTAAGTGTTGATACGATTAGTTTGAAAGTTGCAGTAAGCCCATGTAACACTAGATCTCCAAGTGGCCCTTGTAAAAAACAGACCAAACCCAAAATCTTAGGAGTTGTTGCAGGGGATTTGGAAAAAATCCCTGGTATGAATTTATACAGCTGGGCATGGTACCAGAGACACTTGTCTCTGCAAAGGAGGCTGGAGATGCACCAACCTTTTATTCTTAAATACTCGAGTTGGCTGGAAGCATGGAATAGAATTGTAGAACCAGGTGGGAAGGGACTTCAGGGATCATTGGGTCCAACCTTTCTAGGCAAAGCATGACCTAGACTAGATGCCCCAGCACTCTGTCCAGCCGGATCTTAACAGTGTCCAGTGCTGGGGAGTCACCACTTCCCTGGGAACATTATTCCAATGGCTGGTTGTTCTCAGTGTGAACAGTTTTCCTCTTGCATCCAGTGGGAATCTCCCCAGGAGTAACTTTTGCCCCTCACTGCTTGTCTTTTCCATGGGACTCTGTGTAAAGGGAGTCTCCACTTTTGTAGCTGCCATTTAAGTACTGGAACGCTGTCCTTCCTCCTTCCCTTCTTCTTCCTTCCACAAATCCAGGATTATAAAGCATTGTTTAAGGTGTTGGATGTATAGACTGATGCCAGCAGCAGTACTTATAATAAAGAGAATGCCTTTGAGTAGGAGCCTGTTCTCCATGCCTTGAAGAGTAGTTGCTGTCCTAAAACTATCTGCTGTTAAATACTGGGAAGAAGTGGGAGCTGTCAACTTGCACCTAGTTTACCTAGTTGAAGATGTGTGGCGGGTAGTGGTGGTGTTATTACTTCTTTTCATTGTTGAGAGTGCAAAGTGTGGGGCTTTTTTGGTTTGGTTTCTTCCCATCCCTCTCTGCATGTTGCCTGAAGCTCATCTTGCTGTGGTTGAAAGCAGAAGAGAAATGCAGAAGTTCCTGATACCTTCCGGAATGCTTTTTCCCCTTGCAGATTTAAAACACTGGCTGAAGTCTGATTTGCTCTCTGTGTGTCTAGATACAGATAAAATTCAGTCTGCAAGTAGTACTTTGTAGCCTCAGAACTGATCACTTGGTGATGCACCAGCCTGTTTGCCACCATCTCTTGATGTACATTCCTTTGCTCCCATAGCTTGCCTGCTGCCTTTTCTTATCTCCCACAGGTGCAGGCACGTGCTTAAAGCAACTTGCTGGCAGTGACCAACACCTCTTCTTTGTTGGTGTGATGTGTTGAGGTCACAACATCCCACCTCAACACATGGCATTTGCTTTCTTCAGGAGCTGGGAAATTGCATTGCATTCTGTTCTGTTCCAGGCAGGTTTCTGTGAGTAATTGCAAGCTTCCCATGTTTGTATTGTCTTAAGAGTTTCTATTGTTAATTGATTCAGCTGCATGAAGCTCAGACAGCTCGGATAAGCCTTTAGCACTTTTACTACCAGTAGCATATTTAGAACATATGAATTTCTCTGTATGTAGCTTGAAGGTCAGACGGCGAGTGTCTGAATGCATCCATTTAACCATCTGTTGCTTCTATTGTCTTAAGAGTTTCTATTGTTGATTCAGCTGCATGAAGCTCAGACAGCTCGGATAAGCCTTTAGCACTTTTACTACCAGTAGCATATTTAGAACATATGAATTTCTCTGTATGTAGCTTGAAGGTCAGACGGCGAGTGTCTGAATGCATCCCTTTAACCATCTGTTGCCAAGTACAATTACATGTACTGTAAGGGCAGTAGTAATCACCCTGTCTATTAAGATGCAGAATTGTTCCGTACTGGATGATTATTGTAATACTCTCCTGGTGTAGCTTGGGGCTGCAGGGAGGTGGATCCCTATGCTACAAATAGAAAAGGAAGAGATGCATTTGTGTGTTGCATCAGCTTTCAGCAAGCTTAAAATAATGCGTTGGGCAAGAACATGTATCCTGCATTCTCTAAAGACTATTGACAAGCTTCACTGCTTTCAACAAACACTCCCTGTGTACATACATGGGAATAGTTCATACAGAGAAAGCTGTGTTCATGTAATAGAAGAGCTTGTCTGTTTTTATGTAGTGTTCTAAACCCAGGAGGATTGCAGTTAGAAAAGAATCTGTAAATGTTATCAAATGATGCAAGTAAGGGGTGGCTTCAAATGTCTCAAGGCAAAAGAGATTTGTTTGCAGTTCTTGCTCAGTGAAAAGGCTAATGGTTTGTTCATGTGGAAAAGAAGTAGTGTTAGCTTTAACTAACTTTTTACCCCATGCAACGCTTCAGGCTTGGGAAGAGTGGCTGGAAACTGCTCATGGAAAAGGACCTGGGGGTGCTGATTGATGGAGCTGAACATGAGCAGCTTGTGCCCAGGCAGCCAAGAAGCCCCCAGCATCCTGGTCTGTCGCAGCCCCAGTCT
>NW_009943382.1:21517-24627 GCF_000696875.1 Nestor notabilis
GCACAAGTGTGATGGGGAAGGGCTGAGGGACCTGGGGGGTTTAGTGTGGAGAAGAGAAGGCTCAGGGGGGACCTTATCGCTCTCTACAACTGCGTGACAGAAGGATGGAGTGAGGTGGGGTCGGTCTCTGCTCCCAAGGAACAAGGGATGGGACAAGAGGAAACAGCCTCAAGCTGCCCCAGGGCAGGTTTAGCTGGAGCTGAGGAACAATTCCTTGCCCAGAGGGTGCTCAGGCATTGGAACAGGCTGCCCAGGGCAGGGCTGGAGTCACCGTCCCTGCAAGTGTTCACAGCCCGGGTAGACGAGGCCTCAGTGCCAGGGGTCAGTGGTGGCCTTGGCAGCGCTGGGAATGGTTGGACTGGATGAGCTTAAAGGTCTTTTCCAACCCGGTTGATTTTGTGATTCTAACTAAAATACAGTATTTTGAATTTGGGTGTTTTGGCATGAACCCTGCTCGAATTGAATAAGTCCTTTCTGAAAAGATTGTTGACAGGTCCTTGTACTTTCTTCAGTCTTTGTTCCCCAAGGAAGGGAACTGGAGAATGGATGTATAATACGAGAAGGTTATTTGGGAACGGGTTGGGAATTTGGGGCTGATGAGGTTTTTTGTTGGGTTGTTTTTTTGACAGGTAAAATCATACATGGGTGTCTTGGCAGTTTTGGAGTTCTGGGAAGTCTGGGCTTACTGTGTTGCTTACTTTGGAAATAACGGAGTCTTGGTGCTTGTTTACAGGACAGGACAGAAAGTAGTTCAGGGTTTGTGTACAGGATGCAGGAGATCACTGACACTCGAGTGATTCTAACCCTCAACTTGCTGTTGAGGGAGGCGAATACTTGTAAAGAAGATGTTGTAACTTTTCCAAGATGAATGGATTATTGTGCTTGTTGATGTGTGAGACAATGAAATACAGCTTCTAATGCCCTTTTATGCTGGCAGTCGAGCAAAATGAACCCGTTTCATGGAAAGACTCACTGTGAGCTTTCTTTTGACTTGCTGTAACAGGACTGATCTGAAATCATTTGTCTTTTTAATTCTGTTACTAGAGTCAGAAGGTCTTGATTGCAACTCCTGGAGATGTAGCAATAAATGCATCCTTCTTCAAATAGTGATTATATATTATTGTATGCACTTACAAGTTGACTAAAGGGACTATAGTATGAAATCTCTTGTACGACTTCCACAGAGGTGCTTAAAAATAACTAGTACATTCCTCTTGTCTGTTTTGCTTTAGTTGTAGAATAATATTTTTGTTCTCTGCTTTGGTGAGTTTCGTGGTTTGCTTCAATATAGCTGATACTTTAAGAAAGAGCATAAATGGTTGTTCCAGTAGGCTAAATAGCTATTGACCTGAACTTTTAAAGCTTAGCTTGGAGACCTGAGATTAAAGTATCATTCCATAAATGAACTGTCAGCCCCAATGTTTGAGACTTATTTACCTTCTGCTCCCTTTCTCATTGTGAGTTTTTTTAGGTGCAAAGTAAAAATAATGGCATTATTGAGAACAAAAAGCAATGAAAATGTAATTCCTATCTGTGAAGATAATCACTTACACACACGAGTTTGGGTATGCTGTTTTCAAGCAGGTATTGTGCTTCTGAGGCATCCATCCACTTGGGTAAACCTTGCTTAGTGTGGTCCATCACTGCTCCGTGATGGTGCTTCTCCCATTTCTCTTAAACCAGATGTCAGCTGGCTGTAAACCTTGTATGTAAACTCCCCAGGTCCTTCTGTCTGTCCAGTGCTTATTGCTCTGATCTTTGTCAGGCATTTCTTGGGATGACAGCATGGGGAAACCAATGTGTACAAATACCCAAACTCATCCGACTTGAGCGCCCAGTATGTTGGAAACACGCCGCAAATACGTGTTGTAGTATAGGATCAGCAGATAGTAGTGAGATTATTTTGTGATACTATTTTCTCTACTTGAATCAAAATACGATCTTGAGCGTAGTTCACACAATAGCCTTAAAAGTGTAAAATTACTATTTGCTTCTAAAGAATTAGAGGATTCCAGATCTGGGGGTCTGAAGTCACAGCGAATATTCTGTTAAAGTATGTTAAAATACTGCTGTATTAAAAATCCCAAATCCATATAAATGTGCAAAGTAGAAATGATGCTGTACCTAATCAGCTTTTGATATTCTGTTGAGCTTTACTAATCTACAGTTAAAGTAAATACGTATAAATCAACATCCACGGGGTTTTTTATGGCTTGAATTTTACATCAAATTATAAGGGACTTAATTGTGAGCCCATTGCTCTTTAATCATAGAATCACAGACTGGTTTGGGTTGGAAAGGACGTTAAAGCTCATCCAGTTCCAACCCCCCTGCCATGGGCAGGGGCATCTCACACTAGACCATGTCACCTCTGTCTTTTTTATGTAGGGTGCAAAAAAGTCTTTTAAAACTAATAAATAGCCTCTATCTACACAATGAATGTTCCCTGCCTTAACTAATTACTGGCACAGAGAGTATCGGAGGTGTAATTGGGTTTTTACCTTTTTTTGATGTTTGATTTTTTTTATTCCTCCTGAGAAATGGAACAGTTTCTCATCTGTAATTCCAGTTAGCCATAAGATCTTAAATCTTCTACTTTTGAACAACACGTTTGCTTTTTGTGTTATGCTACTCTGTGTTTCTTACTCCTCCAAGTATGAAGGAGGAAGGTTAGAGTTTGGTTTTTGTTGCCAATACAAGAACTATTTTATACAGTTCTGCATGAAAAGGTGTTTACTGGATTTTGGAAGCACTTCCTGAGCTGGAAAGATGAGCAGAGCTGCACAACGTGCTCTAACAGGTTCTGCAGTTCTGAATGCCTGCCTTTTGGATGCTGCCAGTACAGAGGCAGCCGACTGGGGTTCGCCAAGTCTTGCTGCATCAGTGGTAATTATTTCAACTCGGACATGCCAGCTATGATTGAAAAAACAATTAAACTCAATGAACATTTTTAGAAAGCTCTTCCTCTTCTATCTTCCCCTCCTTTATTTAAAGTGAAAGCAGATTAGCTCACAGTCAGAAAATCTTTGTGATACACAAAGAAGCTAAGCCATGATATTTGTCTTTTTTTCTAGCTGTTTTCCTAACTGTAACAGGCAGGAGTACTGCTG
>NW_009943382.1:24658-45229 GCF_000696875.1 Nestor notabilis
GCCCAAACAAGCCCTGTGAATTTGTAGAGGAAGGATGTAATTCCTGCCCTCTTCCCCTTCAGACACAAGTGTGCCATCAGTGATTTGACTTGGGAAGCAAAGAAACCTGAATGATTAAATTTAGGTCACAAAAGTTTAAGTACCATCCGGTCTCAGAAAGGATGTTTATGGCTGGAGGGAAAGGGGAGAGGGAAGGACTAAAGGGAAGCAGGAAGACAGACTGGAACACCAAGGCTCTTCAGAAAAGGGGAATTCAACCCTAGCGAAACCAATACAGAAAGCCATAAAATACATCAGACAAACGTATGGGAAGGAAGTCAGAGGGATGATAAGACTGTGAAGCAGATGGTCTACTTAGTAACACATCACCTCACAAAAAATAGCAAGTAAGCAAAATAGTTCCTTCTTCAATAGAAGAAGGGGCTGTGGTGGTAAGTGCTCTGGTTCTGGAGGGGAATGGGGTTTTTTTACTTATAAGAATGACTTACTGTCAGGTGTGAGGATGTTAAGTAAAAAGATGCTCAGGCTGGTGCACTGATGCACAGCAAAGTGTTGTGACCAGTTTGCCAAAGAATTCTGGTAGCATGTAAGGGTAACGAGGTTGCTCTGTTCCAGGTGTGTGTGTGTGTTTGTTACTGTCAGTGTGAGCAATGTGGTGAGATGGCAAAAGTCAGTTACTTGATTTGGTTAAGACTAGGCAGGTTTATAAGAAAATGCAGAGCAACCTGAAGAAGCAGCATGAGGCAGCAACAAGGAGACAAGGACAGCATGTTGGACTAAGGGGATTAACGGAGGCTTTGTTAATGTCTTAATTTGTGAAGGAAGGGGGCAGGATAAATATGAGTTTATAGATGAAAGAGGACCTTGATAGAGATTCTAAATCCAGAATTAGGCGATGCTTTAACTACATGGAAGAAAATAGATTGCTTTATCTTAGTGCTCGTCTCCAAGGGATCCAGGAAAAAAGAAGGGGTGGGGAAAGCGTATGAGGCAATGGAAAGGTAGAACATGTCCTGTGAACAATGACCACTCAGCACAACTAAATCCAAGGAAAAGGAAATACTCCCACCCACTTTTTTCCTTATCCTTTTTCTTACAGAATTAGTATCTCCTTGGGAGGCTGCTGAAGCTGAGAATTCTCCTGACGTTTGAGATGGTTTCGACATTTGTATGAGTAGAAGTAGAAAGTGTTACGGTAAATAAGCTGGGCTTAGGAAAGTGCAGCATTACTGTGGTTTGGGGCATAAGTGCATTTCAGAGTTGTTCTATTGGTTTGAATTAGTTTTTAATTTTAAGCCCCTCCAGATGAAAGCATCTCTGAATGTGTTGTTAACAAAAATGAAGAAGCAAATGCTGTCTGGTGGTAGGCTGGATTCACCAGTAGTGTCACCCGACTGAGCCTTGTTTTGTTTCTGAAGTACATCCCTATTGCACGGGCAGCTCTCGACCTCACTGTGTGCCACGTCCTCCTGGGATGGGAGGAACATTTGTTTCCTCCCTGTTGACTTAAACCCAAATGAAACCAGAACAAAAACATCACCATCCCTGGAAGTGTTCACACAGGGTGTAGATGAGGCCTCAGTGCCATGGATTAGTGGTGGCCTTGCCAGTGCTGGGGTAAAGGTTGGACCTGATGAGCTTAAAGGTCTTTTCCAGTCTAGCTGATTCTATGAAAACAAAACCCCCAAAACCTTTGTTTTTATATGTTGCTCTGCTTTTGCTTGCGAAAATCATCGGGAACCACTTGTCTTAAGAACATATGAGTATCTTCTCTTCCACTTGTAAGAAGTTGGCACGAGGCTCTAGCATGAGTGGAGACGTTGTGGGCCCTTAGCTCTAGGAATATCAACAGAATTAAAGAGGAACTGCTCTGGCTGGAAACTGAACTGCTGTAATAGTTGAAGTGCTTCCAGGCACTAGTGACTGCTGGAGCCGTGTTGCCTTCACCTGCCCAATTCCAGCTGCTTCATAGCCATTGGTGTCCCAAGAGAAAAGCCGTGTGAGTTGAGATCTGTCCTGTAGCCCATGAATTTCCATACCGGCTATGCAACGAAAAGTCTGAAGTGAAGGCTGGTGTAGTAGAATCAGTCTTGAAGTTGTCCAGTACATCTCTTGACTTCTTTCTTCTCGTAGTAAAGAGAAATGTTAAGTTAGTTGATGTCCAGTTGGGGAAGTTGGAACTTTTTGTCACTCTTTGAGATGTCTGAGATCTGTTATGCAGTTTCAAAATGGGTCTTTTGGCAAATCATGTTGGGGAACCATCTAATGTAGTGCAGATGGTGGCTGGTGGCCGTGCCCCTCTCTTGTGGCACAAGGAGCTCCATAAGTTGTGATTATGAAATAACCTTTTCTTTTGAGGGGCAGGTTAAATCCTAACCAATTGCCATTAGCATGCATGAAATGGAATGAAAGATGTTTTCAGAGGGGCCTTGAACTTTACAAGGCACTTGGCAAGTATTCCTTTCTCATTCACTGTGTGTTTACAGAGCACGTCTCAAAGCAGTTTACGTGCCTGTTGCATTTATACTAGGTTTGTTAGTTCTTTTTCACCAGGGGTGGTGTGTGTGTGTGTAAATCTGCTTGTGCAGATGTGTTCAAGTATAAACCCCACACTTCAGAGTCTGTCTTATGGATGTGAAGAACTTCCTGGGCATGAGGAGGCCTCATGTTAAAAGTGTTATCTCAATACATGCTTCTGAGGCTTGCGAAAGGAAGGTACTCCACTTCTCTGCTTGGAGGGGGTGGAAAAACACCTTTTATTACTGTTTGCATTGAATTACAGGAGTTAATCATTGCTCGTGTGTGTATGTGCATGGAGAGAGAATGTGTTCTCTGAAGGCAGTAAATCTAACAATGTTCTCTTCATCTCTGTGTGCTCAGGGAGGTGATTTTCCTGTGTTAGGTGCTTTGAAAGCATTTTTAAATCCAGGAGCCACCGGTGAACAGTGTCCTATGAAAAATGCTCTTGTAATGCTTGCGTAGTGTTGTATATTCTGAAGCACAGTAAAGCTGAAGTAGAACTGTGCGTCCTGAAATACAGTTAAATCTACCAAAGCATTAGACATGACAACTTATAAGTTTCTCAAACGCAAAACTGATTACAGCAATTGCATATTGTTTTTCATTATCAATATTCATTTTATGGTAACCGAAGGATGAATACATAGGTGAATGAAAAGAAACTACTGTTTTGCTCGATAGTAATCTCAGTAGTATTTTGGTCAATAGTAATTTATTGCCCTCTGAAAAGAATAAGTGACATTTGTAGGAATGCTTGTAACTTTTGACTTCGCATTTGTTCTTATTATTATAAATACAACAATGCTTGTAATTAGAGTGCTTTACGATTTTTAGGGAGCACATTGATGTAAGTTACATAGCCTAACATTAATAAATACAAAAATGCTTCTTTTCCAAATATACATCTGCATTAGAGTTCCTGATATAAAGGAGAGCAAAGCCCCTGGTTAATATTTTTTTTTCTCCTCTTAAGATTGTTTTGAAGGCAACGTTTTCTTCTACCAAAATCATTCAAATGAGACATTTAATTTCATTTTACTTTGTCAAAGTAATACAAGAACAGATTTGGCTGTAAAGAATGTTAAAAATGAGGTGTAATAGAGCAGAATGTGAAACTCTGCAATATCGATTTTTGAATGGATCTTTTTGTTCACATTGCTTTGTGGTCAGTTGGAAGCGAGCACTTTGCATCCTGCTAAGTGTGGAAAGCTTGAAATACCTCTTTGCTTGGTGTTAACATTACAACTTTGCTTATGGCTCTTCCTGCTCGTGACCTTGGAAGCATGTCTGTGCCGTAAGGGCTTCTTGCTGGAACAAAAGATAGTTCTGTCTAAGGCTTGTTTGAATTCAGGAAGCTGTGTTTGCTAAAGTAAAATCTTGGTGACGCGACTCCGTCAGGTTGCAGCAGCCACACCTCTGCGGAACAGTTCGGGTGTTCAGCCTCAACCTTTGTTCACAGCTATATTCCTTTTCCAGCAAAGCATCTGAGGTGGTTTGCATTCTCCTGCTGGCAGTGGAGCTGTGCTAAAGGCAGAGCCTCAGAAGAAAAGGCAGCAGCAAGTGCTGTTGAGGTTTGCAGTAGTTCTGTGTCAAAGGGACTGGGTGGCAGCAGGATAAATGGATTCTCTTCCTGATCATTGTGGTAAGGATAGCGCTCAATGTTCGGAAGGGTTGAACATGGGCTTTGTAGAATAGGATTTCATAATGCTTGCAACCTGGAAAACAATACAGAATGCCATCATTTGACTCCATTTGCCTCCAACTGCACAGGGATACTGGATCAAATTAAGTAGGTACATCATTAATATCATAATACAGTTTTCAGTGTGGCTCCAGGGTATTGTGTTAACATTTGTCTTTGGTAGTGGTGTTTAATGCAAGATTACCTTCTTAATGAGCCATGCTGCTGAAAGTGCTCCCTCTAGGACTGCGTAAAGCTAGTTTCCACTGCTTTATGATGAGGATTTGCTTTTCTGTAATTATGGATTTGTAAGAATCCCTTCAAAATTAATAGCTTTTGGACAGCAATTACAGTTCCGAAGCATATTTCAATGCTTATGTGCTGAGTTGGTTCTTTTCCCTGTCCTGTACCTGCTGTGGATATTGACCTCTGTTCCCATGATGGGTTTCTGATGAGCGCCACGCCACTGATGATAGTCTCACCACTATCAGACTGAAAGTGAGCATGTCATTACACATTAGCTGTTCTTACTGCTTTGGGGAAAACCCAGAGTTTTGAAATCAAGTCCTGAAGGATCAGCATCAAATACCAAGTGTGATACTGAGACTTCTGAAATTTGCTGTTCAGATGCAAGTGCTAATGTATCTCAAACCAAGAAGTGCTTTAAGCATCCTTTTTGAAAGCTTGCTTATTGTAGAGGCTGAAATGGAGAGCTGTGGGCTTGGAGAGCGTTCAGTGCATTGTTCATACTCTTCTCCAACCAGATGCGATGCCAGGGCTTGAACCCTTGTTTACAGCAGGAGTAAATAGAGCAGTCTTGTTACAAATGACTTGTGAAGAACTGATAGTAGCAGTGTGTGGAGACTGTAGTTTTTCTGTTGCTGTGTTCAACTATGCCTTGTCTTCGTACCTATTTACTACCAAATGATGGGGCAGCTGCCAAAGACCCTCATTGTACCATGTTGAGTACAAGGTGATGTTCATCACCATGGTTCACTGTTGGTGAGTTAAAATGGGCATGCAAAATTCACCCTTTACAAAAATAGACATGTTTTTCCTCTAACTTGCCAAGAATGCAATGTTTCTTTTAGGTTTCTGCTTTCTGACTTGACTTCTTCCAGGGCTAATCAACACTACTCCTTCCCTACCTCCCTGTGAGGAACTGCTGAAGGATATAGGCATATATCCTAGTACCTTGAAAGACTAAAGAGCTGTTTCCAGTAGGCATGGAGCAGGCAAATGAACTTATAAACCCAGGTTTTCTTCATGGGCAGCGCTGTCTGACTGACTGCATGGTCACCAGTTCAGAAACTCTTTTTTTAATTTATTTAAGATTTTAATATGGTTACCAAAGTATTTAGTGTAATTTTCCATTTAGGGGGAAAAAAAGCTCCAATTTCCTTACTGAATGCATGCTCAGGCATTGATATATGCTGACTTGCCTGCTGCAGTGCAAATAGGGATCTACTCAGTGTGCTCACAGCTTGTATCTGTGTAGGAGACAGTGACTATCTCCAGAGAGACTCATTTCAACTTTACTTGAATTCAACCTACTTGCTGGAAGAGGCAGTGCAAAAGAGGAAGCTTACAACAGCTGTTAGTGAGGAAAAAGCTCTTCTAGTTTCCAAGACATTGACTTGACTATTGCCTTCCCCTTGGGCCACAAAGTAAGTGGTGACTGCTAAGGTGATGTGAAAATGGGACGGTGAGACTTGGGAAAAGCATGATATCATCTACTTGAAGAATGTTTCAATTGAGCATTGGTTTTCTGGCTGCGTTTCAATAGAAGTGGTACCCATTCACGTGGTGTGTGACAGCCTCTGAGAAGGGCCTGGGTATGCCGTGGGTGCTTATTGCTTCGTTAGGAAATATGGAAAATGAAGAGTGTTGCTAATTGAGTACTTTATTCTGTGCAGAGATGATCCTTTTTACTTGAAGACAGATTTACGTGATATTCGCAGCCCATAAATCACTCCTGCATTGCCTCCCTGCAAGACTATTGGCAGTAGAACACGTTACTCAAAATGTGCCTGTTTTCAATTAGCTCCAGGAAATTTCTCTAGTCATGGAAAGAACATCCATCTCTATTACCTGCCCTGAGACTTAAACACCCAAATACATTTGCATGAAGCTTACTCTGCATAAGTAATGATTAGCGCTGGTTGTTAAATAGAAGAGGGTAGGAAGACTTAACACAACTGCCTTTGAAATGTTTCTAATCCTGAGATTTAGAGCTGTGATCAGTTGTGGCATAGCTCCTAAGAAGTGGAGAAGTGCAGCAAAGAGTGGCTTTGGCTTGGAAAGCAGGAAAGGTTTCAGAGAGCCATCTAGGCATCTGTGGCGAGTCCGATGTGTGCTGGAGCTGGTGGGTCACTGCTGCAGGGTGCCAGGACACATCAGGCATCATGGCAAGGCAAGGTTATTGCCTCACTTGTCCTAGAATCATAGAATCATGGAATAGTTTGGGTTGGAAGGGAGCTTAAAGCTCATCCAGTTCCAGCCCCCTGTCATGGGCAAGGATACCCCTGTTTTTGCATGCATCAAGTGATATTAAGAATCTAGGTATTAACAGTTACCATTGGCACAGTGCATGTTATTAGAAACCATATGCCCAAACCATTCTGTGGGCAAGCAGCCCAATAATAATCATAGAACCACGGAATGGTTTGGGTTGGAAAGGACCTTAAGATCATCCAGTCCCAATCCCCTGCCACGGGCAGGGACACCTTCCACTAGAGCAGGTTGCTCCAAGCCCCTGTGTCCAACCTGGCCTTGAACACTGCCAGGGATGGGGCAGCCACAGCTTCTCTGGGCACCCTGTGCCAGCGCCTCAGCACCCTCACGGGGAAGAGCTTCTGCCTTAGATCTAACCTGAACTTCCCCTGGTTCAGTTTGAACCCATCACCCCTTGTCCTGTCATTATAGTCCCTGAAGAAGAGTCCCTCTGCAGCATCCTTGTAGCCCCCTGCAGACCCTGGAAGCTGCTCTGAGGTTTCCACGCAGCTGAACAGCCCCAATGTTCTCAGCCTGTCTCCATACGGGAGGTGCTGGAGCCCCTGATCATCCTCGTGGCCTCCTCTGGACTTGCTCCAACAGCTCCATATCCTAACTCAGTCTTTTCTGGGTGGGAGAGCAATACTGGTATTTGTTGCTTTTCTTCTTTAGCAGCAGTTTTCTGTATACTCTGTGTACAACCTTCCCCCTTTTTATCTCCGGGGTCGGGGAATTGAGAGCTTCTTAGTTTTGTTTTGTGTTCTCTGCACAACACGTAGACACCCTTGCTTTTTATTTGTGCTTTGATTCAGCAATGGTTGGTTGGTCCTTGGAGTTAAAGGTTACGGAAAGATTGTCTGTGCTCTCACGGTGTTTCTGGTATAGCTGGTTCCACCTCTCCTGCAATGTCTTTGTTCCCTTAACTTGAGAAAAGGCAAGGGACATTGCCAGCTTTCACAGAAAGCTGCTTTGCTTCAAGGGGAATTGAAATAGTTTTCATCTGTGACCTTTCCTGTTGAAACCCAAGTCTGTGTGAATCGGTGTGCTTAGAAATGAACAATGTCCCATTAACATGGTCAATCCAAAATCCCCTTTTGAAGGCAGAATGGGTGATCTTGATTTGTGTGAGGTTGCCAAAGTAAATGTCAGTTGAAGTCTGGCTTGCGCTTAGCTGGAACAATATACCTGGCTGTTAAATAAAGCTTTTTTTCACTTCCCAATCCAGGATGAAGACCTCATTTTATTCTGGTTTGCTGTTAGTGAACAGATTTCTAAGGGCACTGAATTAATAAGCACAACCGTTCTCCATTTTTCCAATGAAAAAGGCATTTACTTCAGCACATACATTTTGATGTGTAAAACGACAAAGATATGACATTTCTAGGAGCATCTTGTCAGCCTGTTCTAGTGGGTAGTACAGGCTGCTTGAGAGCATGTGCACGTGGGTGTAAATTTGGAGGAGTCTGTTTTGTGAACATAATGTCTGGAAAGGGAAAATCTCTATAAATACCACTGCATGTGTTCAGGTTCAGCTCCTGGTGGTGTTACTTGGGGGAAGTGCTGAGCATCTAGGAATTTACTTTAAGTAGTCATCTTTTTACTGTGGCCAAAAGAAGTGGGTCGTTTTGCAGTGTGCCTATACCAGAAAGAAACATACTCCGTGGCAGGATTCATTGGGGCTTGCCCAAGCACGCAAAAGACTTCATGGTAAAGAAATACTTGATGTACATATATATGCTCTCTAATGGGAATTACTGGCATTTTTGTTAATCATAGACTCATAGAATGGTTTGGGTTGGAAGGGACCTTAAGACCATCCAGTTCCAAGCCCCTGCCATGGGCAGGGACACCTTCCACTAGAGCAGGTTGCTCCAAGCCCCTGTGTCCAACCTGGCCTTGAACACTGCCAGGGATGGGGCAGCCACAGCTTCTCTGGGCACCCTGTGCCAGCACCTCAGCACCCTCACAGGGAAGAGCTTCTGCCTTAGATCTAACCTGAACTTCCCCTGGTTCAGTTTGAACCCATAGCTCATAAGTTTGTGTTTGAAACTTTTAAAAGAAACTGTAGAGATCTTCATGCAGTTTGGGGCTGTTCAAGAAGCTCTGTGTGTGCTGCGTCAGTAAAGAAATGGGTTTTATTAAAGACTTGTTAGAAGTGGCTGTAACTTACTATAGCCTGGAGTGCTTGAGAGAAAGATGTGGCAGATCCCTGCTGAAGGACTGTTGTCTGCTGGCATTACACTGCTTGAGATGCAAAGTGTTCTTTACTAAACTTAAAATCCTGCTGAGGGTTGAATGTCACATTTGGAGGAACAGCATCTTTTCATCGTAGTTGTAGTTGGAAGGTGAGGATGGGAGAAGAAGAGCGGAGCCCTGACCATGATAAGCTGACTTTCACAAATTCACATACCAGGTGAGTAGCTCTCTGCTGTATAACTCAAAGAGAAGGAGCCGTGGAGTTGCCTCTGTACCTTGGAGGAAGCAGCTGTGGTTAGCTAACAAGTGAGAGGTTCTGTTCTGCTCCTTTTGGAGTCAGTGGGAGCTTTGCCCTTGACTCCTGGGGAGGAGCACAGGTCCAGACAGGCTGCAATATGTGTAAAGCTACAGCTGTGTGCATCTTGGATATCTTAATGTTTTTGTTTCTGCCAGGAGTGCTTTCTTAAAGAATATTTTTGAGGGATGACAGGGTTGTCACCACAGTCCTAAGTTAAACCTGCTTGGAATGGGTGCTGTACTGAAATGTAACATGAAGGGTAGGCAAAGCTTGCACAGTGCTTTGGGTTGATTTTCAGGAACAGACAGGGCTCTGCAAAAAGCTTTTTTTATCCCTTGTAGAGAGCAATTATTGAGTTAAACATCCTGTCTCTTCAGGTTGTTTGGATAGAGCTCAGGCAAGCACAAGGAGGAGAAAAGAGATGCTTTATGCGTGAGGAAATGCTCTGTTTAGCATAGTCAAAGGCTGGTATGTGCCGCATGCATAAAAGCAGGAAAACTTCTCTTTATTACTGAGGGGTTGATGTACTTAAAAAGGGGGGGAGGAAATAAAGGGAAAAAAACCAGCATGATGGGTTTCTTCCAGCCATGACTGATAGAATGGCTGTTGCTTACCTCAGCTGTGGGAAGGAAGTGTTCCTAATGGCTGTCGGATCATTGGGTTATGGGCCTGGCCAGAAAACCTTCCTGCAGAGAATAATGGAGTTAAAAATGTGATGCTGATCAGGTGGAACTGAGATGCTCAGCAAGTTCAGTAACAACACACTGATTCTTTTGTTGGTACTGTCTCCCAAGTCCAGGAACTGTGGGCTTCCTGTGTTACTTGGCTTTCCAAGGTGGCACATGAGAGCTCCATCAGTTTCCTTTTCTATTGGTTTTGTTCATTTGTGGGGGGCTCTGTTGGTTTGGTTTGATTTAGGGTTTGGTTTGGTTTTGGCTTTAGTTTTGATGTGGCTTTGTGTCCCAGGAGCCAAGGGCCTGGGCGTGTGATACCTGTTCTTACACACCAGTCCTGCCAGGGCTTTTCAGTGAGGTTTGCACCTCTTCATTTATATATAGGGAAGACTGAGAAAATGAAATAATGCTGAAGTGGCTTAACAGAACTGTGCCCTTTAGTCTTCCTGACAGTTATCTTGTTCATTTTGTGTTTCTTTTATTGACTGTGAAATCGCCATCGAGCAGGGATAAAATCATCATTGGTTACACAAATCAGTGCACTTTCTTCCTTTCATAGTTCATCTTATTGCTTTGGACTTGACAGCAGTCTGCTGCTCCTGCACAACGAACAGACCATTTTCCACAGCTTACCATGACACTTGTTTATTTAAAACACTCCAAACAAACACCACTGCTCCCTGCACCCCTCACCCCAAATAATTTCATAGAATTCCAGGCTGCTTTGGGTTGGAAAGGACCTTAAGATCATCCAGTTCCAACCCTTGCCATGGGCAGGGATGGGTTACACTAGACCATGTCACCCAAGACTGTCCAGCCTGGCCTTGAACACTGCCAGGGATGGGGCAGCCACAGCTTCTCTGGGCACCCTGTGCCAGCGCCTCAGCACCCTCCCAGGGAAGAGCTTCTGCCTTAGCTCTAACCTGAACTTCCCCTGGTTCAGTTTGAACCCATCACCCCTTGTCCTGTCACTCCAGTCCCTGATGAGGAGCCCCTCTGCAGCATCCTTGTAGCCCCCTTCAGACACTGGAAGCTGCTCTGAGGTCAAAAACATTGGTCATTTCAGAACAGCTAAGGATGGAGAGCTGAAGTTCATTTTTAAGTAGGGTGCAAAGATGTTTGCACATTGAAGGGACCCTACACTGTCATGCTTTCAGGTAAGGGTGAGACTAGAGGTGTAGTACATGTGAAGCAGAATGTAAATTTGCTGCAAAACAGTAATTTTGAGGTGTGTGTATGCTTTCTATTGAAGTATCATGCAGATGTCCTTTTTAGGCCTTATATCTGCCCTACCAAGGATGTGAAAACAATACGTATTAAATTGAATTAAAAGTGTATTAAAAATGTACATCTTTACGTTATAATGACTAGAAATGCATTGTAGATGCTCCTGCAGTTTGTGTGACACCCAGAGCAGGTAGCCCTGTTTGCAGGATGCCATGCGAACTTGGGAAGAGAACAAAAGGCACCGTGAGGCATTTCTGAATGAGTCTGGAAGAGGTGTAGGTTTCCTTGGTAATCCAGAACAGTTCAACAAACCAAAGGGGTTGCCAGTAAAATGAGAGTCACATTCACCTTGCAGCACGTCAAGTGTGTGAGCTGCAGGGCTTATGTGAGCTGCGTTGCGCTGGGTTAAGCGTTTCCATCGTAAGGACTTTAATTTCAGTTTGAAACCAAAACCTGAATAAATATTTCCTTTTTCTTTTAGCACCAAGGTTTTTCGCAGGGGAGGACTTCTTGTCGAAGTGCTGAGTGCATACCTTGTCATGGAAATTGTGGGAGAATGTGAATAGAACATAAATAGCCCCAGCGTTTATCGGATAGTTCAACAGAAAGTAAATATTGAAATTTGCTTCTCTTCTTCTAATGGACTATTAAAGTACAGCTGGGTTGGGGATGGAGGACTGAAGGGGGCAATTCCTCCCAGCTATCATGTAAAACCAGGAAAGTTTAAATCTAGATGAACTTGTTGCTTCCTCTTTCCATGTGTTCTAAGAGATTTAAAGCCTTAATAAAAGACTAAGAGTGAATAAACTGTACTGTGCCCTAGGGAGACAACAAAAAAGATCAGAGACATTTTTCCAACATCCCTGTTATAGTAGGGAATGTACTAAATTTAAATGAGTAGCCGAGGGAGGGAACACATCATATCTAAACTACAGAAGTCTGGCCCAAGAAAGATTCACTCAAACATTAGTACCAATGAGTAAGGTGCTGAAGTACAGCTCGCCCCTCTTATTTCCAGCTGGAGTGACACAGCTTGCTTCAGGGTAGTGGGAGACCTTGCACTCCTGAGCCAGTCCATGGGTTGCTGGAGTTTAACCTGGTGTCACGTAGTCTGTGATGTATTAATGAACCTTCTTTGAGCTGCCTTGTAGGAAACAGGTCAAACTGAAGCCTCAAAGCTGGAGCGCTTGGGTTGCCTTTGTTCCTTGTGTGTCTGCGGTCCTGCCTGAAGCAGGTTTTGCTCCTTACCTGCCCCATCCATTTGACAGGCGCTCCCACCCTCTGCTCTGGGACCAGCCTCTGCTCTTCCCCCCTGAATAAGCCTTCCTTTCCTATAAGCTCCAGCCTGCTTTACACAAGACGTACCTACAGAGCTGTGTTGCTTTAATTCCTAGGCTAGAGCATCCCAAGTGCTTTAGCTGCCCTTATAAAATAGATTTTCTCTACCCTGTACCTTCTGAGTAGCCACAATTAGATACATGAAATTACAGCTAGTGGCTTACCAGCACTTCATATAATTGATTGATTCTGGTTTTCTACTGAAAATACCTTTTGTGTGTGTAGAACTATTGCAAATCATTGGTATCAAACAGCTGTTGAAAGGGCTAATAGGATCCTGTGATCTTTTGATGTTCTGACAGCTCCCTTTTCCTCTTCATCTTCTGTTAATGGGTCATGGCACAAGTCTATATAGTTGTCTTCCACTTTATACACTTATATTTCATTCCACGTGTGTTCCAGCTAGCCCAAAAGACTGCCTGATTTCCTTGAGATGCTTTCAGGAACAGGGAATTCTTCCAACCTTGGTCTTCCAGAGGTGGTCAGTGGATACTCGCTTCTTTGTGCGGTCACTACATATCTAGTCTAATAACCCTGATGTCACAAACCTGAAGGAACACGGTGCCTTCTCCTTGTCTGGATAGCTTATCTTTATATTGGCTGTCTTTGTCCAGTGCTTTGTTCATCTGTAAAATGTTATATGATTATATTATTAAATTAAATTATTATCCATGAGACACCACATGGGTTCTTGCTTTAACTCTGGATTAAGTTTATTGTATTATCCTTTTTTGAGGGATAAATTACCCAGGTAGAATCAAATTTGCCTTGTCTTCATTTCACTGTTCAATTACATTTCCTTGATTTCTTTTGTCCAGATCTTGTATTATCAAGGTCATGCTTATGTGCTGGTAGCACCAAGATCACTTTTCCTTCTCTCCCAAACTATTTCTTTCCCCCTCCCTCTTGTAACGATTTTGGGTGTCTCTTTGGTTCCACGTGCCAATTATTTCAGTGTTGTGGGCTGGAGATTATCCAGATCCCCTCATTCCTTTATTGTAAATGGTCTGATTTTGTTTCCATACTGCATGTAGTAATAAACATTTTCCTACACTCATTATAAAATAATACTTCCTCACTGACTATCCTACCCAGCAATAACCTGTTTAGGTTTGTGTAAGTATTCTAACCTTGTGGAAGTTCAGGTTAGGTATAAGGAAGAAGTTCTCTCCTGTGAGGAGGCCAAGGTTTAGGAAGGAAAGAGGTATAAAATGTCTGATTACACGAGTGCATGTACTCTGGATGCAATTGTTAGTGGTTGCTCTGCCTACAAGTGGAGTAATAGATGTTGATTGTGTTGTGACATAGTGTAAGCTTTTAGAGGTGAAAATGTACTTGTACATCTGGGTCTGCTACATATTGGTGTGAGTGTTCCCCCTCATTGAGTTGCCCACACCCTCTTCTGTGCTTGTTGGGATTTTGTGACTTTGTTCTCAGTGTTTGTCTTATTTTCCCTTTTCTTTACCCACCTCCCCATTATTTTTAATTTTAGTTTTTGTTTGATTTTACTTCGGCTTCAGAAGTGAGGACATCATCAGGGCTGTTGGTTGTGGGTCTGTAGGTTTAGGTGTGCAGAAGGTGAGGGGTTTTGTGCTATCCTTCTGAGTTAATGGTGAGCAGAGAAGGGCAGAGGGAAAGCATTAGCATCTTGTGATGCCTGGCAGGGTTTGAGTATACTTGAAATAACCAGTTGTAATTTATGTTGTTTGGGTTTTGATAGGGAGGAAGAGGAAGTGGGGCACATCCTGCCTAACGACTGCTTCTGGTGCTCTATGATATATATTTGCAGCACGTGCAGCAATACTGTTCAGATGAGCATGAAAACGTTCAATATTGGCAACTGTTGAGATTTCTGCCTCATGTTGTCTGTGCTAGTGGACAGTTCCAGGCTTGATTATTCTCTGTCGAGCTTTGTAGTCAATTAGGCCCAGGCATCTTGCTGCTGCTGCTCAATAGGAGTGTGTTTTTAGTGTTAATGCCACCACATTCAGGGAAGGATGCTGAGCGCGTCAGAAGGGGCAGGGTGAGACAAGGTCTTTCTAGAGCTCTACAGGGATGTCAGTGTTATCTCCCCTTGACCAGTGACTCATACCAGAAAAAGGATCTCGACACTTTTCAACCTCAGCACTGTATAATGCAGAATAATAGTACATAAACTCACTTTTCATGAACAGCAGTGAAATTCACCTGGCGGAGAAGCAAGGCAGTGATGCTTGGGCTGGTCCTACTTCATGGGGAGCTCTAAAGCAGTTGTTTCGATGGCCTTCTACTTGGTTTTGTCATCTTTATAAATGTATTAAACATTTTTCTATTCCAGCAACACAAGTATGAAAATCAAAGCACTTTAATTTACAAAAGCAATTTATTTTTTAACTGATGGACAAAAGTAGCCCTGGTAATCTTTTAGAACATGATGCCACAAAAGGAGCAATGACAGTATCATTTATTTACTATAGCCCAAGTTGTCCAAATGCTGTTTATATATAGTTCTATTAAAGTGTTGGTTTTCAGAGTGCTTTTGTATTTGTATGGCTGCCTTGTTTTAATAATGTGTTAGAATTCCCATGTTATGTTAAATGATACCAGCATAAAGGGCACAATAGCCTTGAGGTGAGTCCCAGTTCCCTTTGCAGTGAGCTGGAACTCCTCACTGACTTGAGCCTATTCACCTTCTCACTTAGGGTGTTCAGAGCTGTGTCCCCTTCCACCCAACGCCACAGGCTGCCAGGCATCTCCTCCTGCAAAACTGGCCAACAGGATCTAACAGTTCCTTACCAAATCAAATCTTCCAACAGGGAATCTAGTTTAAACTGCTCATTCACTAATGGTCTAAACCAGACTCCTCACTCAAGAGGTTCGTGCCAAGTATGGGCTATTGCCACTCTCAGCCTTTTACTGAAGAGTAGCACATTGAAAGCAGTTACCTGCAAGCATTTTATGGTGTGCTATCAGGGGTGCCTGACTCATTCCTGCAGCCTGGCTCCATCCTGACTGTAGGAGAGTGGACCTGTGCTGAAAAGCCACTGTGCTCTCCCCACCAGCATCGAAGAGCTCCACACTACATGTGCCTGCACATGGTACAGACAGCCCAAGATGTCCCTGCTCACTGCAGAGGGTTGGATTAGATGAGCTTTGGAGGTCCCTTCCAACCCAAACCATTCTGTGCTTCTGTGAGTCTTTTTCTTCTGTAGACCAGATGTTGATCTCACGTTGACCTGTGAAGCTCTTGCTCAGTGGTCTCCAGTGCAGCCTATCTCTTGTCTTGCTCTTGGGATGGGTGATCAGGATCAGACTGCAAATGCAGTTTTGCTAGTTTGTTCCTTCTAATGTATGCGCTGCCTAAGGAGAGCAGTTGACTTTTAAATGAGAAGAGGAAGGAGATGGTGCAAATCGGCTGTGTCTCTCATGTTGGTTTTAATGCCATAGACCTGATTTTATCACTGGAGACAGAAATCAGCAAGATGCTTTATCCAAATTGTTGCTTAATTTAATCCTCTCCTCTGTACTGCTTCCCACCTCGCCCAGTGCTGCACGTATCCCCCATGGAGTTTGAAGATGCTGCAGGAACAAACTGATTTCCTCTGGTTGCAGGTATGCTTTCAAACCTGTAATTTGCCTTAATGGAAGGCAACGCTGACCACAAAGGAGATAAAATCAGCTGCCTGAGTACCCATCAAATGAATTACTCATTAAATCAAATAATCCCCCTTTGGTGAAACAAAATGAGTGATTTGATTTCTTTCAAGAGACTAGCAAAGAAAAATACCGGGGTATAAATCCTCTGTTAAGAAAAGCTTGAAAGCTATGAAGTAGTGTCATTTGCAATCCACAACTGCTCTCTCTTGTCTTTGAAAGGGGCTGGGGGGAGCTGTGTCCTTGTGATCCACTTTACACTGATAGACACTTGTCAAGGTGGTGTTGTATGACAAGGAAGAAAGGGCAGAGCAGCTATTTTGAGGATAAATTTTGAGATAGGAATGTGTTCAGTGTTAAGATGTAAATATCCCAGGGATTCAAGGGTGGGAAGGCTGCGCACGTGACTTGCAACAATTCACTAGTTCCTGATTGCTGTAGTATAATTTTACTCTTTATTTTCATATGGGGTGGCAGAATATTGAGCAGTTTGACAGAAGAATGAAAAATAGTATTTTTGATGGGATGATAGCACTTAAGATTGTTTCAAATCTGTTACCTTGCAAACTGTCTGCATCCTCAAATGATGCACACACGTTTAGTGAAAATGGATGCTGCAGAGGGACTCTTCATCAGGGACTGGAGCGACAGGACAAGGGGTGATGGGTTCAAACTGAACCAGGGGAAGTTCAGGTTAGATCTAAGACAGAAGCTCTTCCCTGTGAGGGTGCTGAGGCGCTGGCACAGGGTGCCCAGAGAAGCTGTGGCTGCCCCATCCCTGGCAGTGTTCAAGGCCAGGTTGGACACAGGGGCTTGGAGCAACCTGCTCTAGTGTGAGGTGTCCCTGCCCATGGCAGGGGTTGGAACTGGATGAGCTTTAAGGTCTTTTCAACCTAAACCAGTCTGTGATTCTATGAAAATCATGTGGTGGGGTTGTCTTGATTGTGAAAATTTGCATGTAAGCAGCCAGTTACATGGAGCCTACTGAGCATGGATTGGGGATGCCCTCTTCTGTTAAGAAAATTACAAATGCTCCTATAGTCTGTATTTCAAGGGAAGGTGGCAGGGGTGGGTTGGAAACAGTTTTTATTCTTTTAGTTTATTTCCTATGCAAATATATATATATAGATTATTCCTTATCCTAAGCCCTCGGGAGCTTAAGAGCAGTCAGTAGTGTTGTCTCTTCTGCGAGTGAAGTTGCCTCTAGTTGTAGAGGTATTCACTTAGATCATGGGCTTTCATCCTTCTCTAGAAAGAGATGGGTAAACTTCACTTGAGGCTTGATTTACTTCCTGCTGTAGTTGTGACTTCAGTATGCTATGGATTGTTCTCTTGTTTTCCAGCTCTTAGGACTTGAAGATGACTAGGTAGATCTGGAGTACAGAAGCATCTTGTGGTGAAGTCAGGGCATAATGAGCTTGATTCAAACACTGCCCTAACCATCCCCAGCTCCTCAGGCTGGTGGTTTTGCAGTGCATGAAAATGCCTCTTTACGTAATAGGACACCACCAAATTCCTGCCGCTTCTGACCTTTAGTAGGTCTCGGAAGCTTTGGTAAGCTGGATTCTTGGGAAATACAAGTGCATTTCTTAAAGCCACCAAGGACCTTCTCCATTTTTCTTGTTGTGGGTTGGTTTTCCCCCATAGCATGGTGTGTCCTTGGTGACACCACAGCTGTTTAAACTGCCAGTTCTATTAGACTCTACCACTGCCCACCACCGTTTCCTGCCTCTCTTTCTCCCTCTCCCTAACCAGCCTTTTTGTTCTTGGCTGTGACCTTTAGCTTCATAACAAGATTGATGAGCCAGAGGAAGGAATTCTTTTTCCTGACCTATAGAATGTGTTTTTTTTTTCTTTCTGGTAATATCAACAGACATTTCTGTTGGCAAAAGTTGCCCTTGGTCTTGCCTTGTGAAAGAGCTACTAGTTAAAATGGTGGGTTGCTTGTTGTCTCTTGCTGTCCTTTGGTTTATCTCCAGAGAGGCTGGCAAAAGTATCAGTTATGTATGTCAGTTGTTTGGAATGTTACTATTCGGACAGGAAGAATAAATTGAAATCAATACCTAGTTTTGTATCAATAAATGCTATTCAGGCTTTCGAGTAAACATGACTTCTAGTCTGGCAGATTGCATTTGTTGACATAGTTGAAAGGTCTCCTGGCCTCTGCGTGTGAACCAAGCTCATTCCTTCTAATGACAATTCCTTATCAAACATGTCATGGAAATAGTGGTGGCTTCTTCTCCCCATTTTATATGCACCAAGTTTTTGAGTGAAGCTGAAATATGATGTTGAGAACACTACAGAAGAACAATAGAAGTAAGCCGGAGTTTCCATATTTGTCTTTTAAAGAAAATAGATATGTATATCTGTTATGTTGTTACAACAGCATAGTTCATAAGCCCTGCCAGAGGATTTCACAATGCTGCAATCCTATAGTTGTAAATAAGCCATGATGTTTATTGTGGTGACCCATTTTACTGAGGGTACGGAATCTGCTGTCAGCTCAGCTTAAAGGAGTGACACGGGTATAGAGCTATCTCTCTACAGTAGATTCTTTTTAAACCACTTTGTTTAGTAGTCTGCCACCAGAAGGGTAATTCAGTTTTGGACAGTACAGCAGTTATAAATAATATGTCAAAACTGTGTCGCTATAAATGATCTTTTGAAAAGGTCAAACCCTCAAGTGTTGTAAGAGCTTAAGTTCTGACACCTACATCACATTGCCGTGTACTGGGTAATATTTAAATCAGAGATACTGTGTTTATGCTGTGTGGTCACAAATGGAGATGATCACCCCACCTGGGGGTGGGGTGATCATCTCAATACAAATACATCCTTAATACAAATACATCTGTAATACGGATCAGTGCTGTGGGAGGGATTGCCCTTCTTGGTGATGTTTTCGTGAAGGCTTTTCCACTTCCTCAGCGTCTCAAAGTAGGTAGTAGATGAGAAACTCTCTGGTCTCTGTCATAAGTAGTGGACTCTCAAATTCTGTTGGGTTGTTTTACACTTAATTTGGTTTATTTTTTAATGCTTCTGAAAGGAGTAGAACCAGTCAACATCACAGCAGTCTGCTCGGGGAAATGGCCGACATTCAGAGGTGTTTTGATATGCAAGAACGACGTTTAATCCTGTTCTGAAGGAATATGCCACTCCTGAGCAGTGACATGTTTCTAGAAGTAGATACTTTATTCTGAAAGCATTTTTGCAGTTGGGTTTTTCCCTGCTGTTTCCCACTTCTGCATGGCAAAAGCAACTATTTTCTTTCTGTTGGCATGAGCTAAATGATTAGACAGCAGTCACTTAATCACAGCTAGTCTGTAAGCACAGCCTTGGTAAAACTAAGATACCAGTTGCTTGTCTTCATTAGGAATTAAACTTCAGAAAATAGAAACAACCATTGTGTGATTGACCTGTAGGTTTTAAAAACATCATTTGTGCAAAACTTGTGTGTTTGAAGCTGTGCAGGTTCCTGAACAGACAGAACTGTGGTTATCTCTACAGAAACAGACAGCACCTAACAAGGATGCTGCTATTCAGGCTCTGCCTTTTCTCAGGGACAAAGTGGAATGTTTTCATGGGCCACCATGTAGGGGTACATGGTCTGGACTGTGGTCTGGAACATACATGGATGCTGGAGAGGGACTCTTCATCAGGGACTGGAGTGACAGGACAAGGGGTGATGGGTTCAAACTGAACCAGGGGAAGTTCAGGTTAGAGCTAAGGCAGAAGCTCTTCCCTGTGAGGGTGCTGAGGCGCTGGCACAGGGTGCCCAGAGAAGCTGTGGCTGCCCCATCCCTGGCAGTGTTCAAGGCCAGGTTGGACACAGGGGCTTGGAGCAACCTGCTTTAGTGTGAGGTGTCCCTGCCCATGGCAGGGGGTTGGAGCTGGATGATCTTACCCAAAGGATCTTTGGGTCCTTTTCATCCCAAACCATTCTACGATTCTGTATGCCCAAAATCACATTTGCAGAAGCCTTTTAGTGGCTGTGTTGTAGATTTAATACGGTTTCCTCTTGTTGGCTGTCAGTTTCCGTCCTGCAGTAGGTGGGTAAGCAGGGGGGTGGCTGCGCTCACTCTGCTGTGGGAGGCAGTGGGAGGCACACTGCGGCTGTGGTTTGGTGCTATGCTCAGTGAAATGCCAGCCACCAACACTGCCACCCTCCTACTCTGCCCATCAGCTCCTGCCACCTCTGCTGTGTTGGTGCAGCCGGGGCAGCAGGAACCCCACCTGACAAAAGCAGGCATCCAGGTGGTTGTTCTTCAAACATGCATGTGCATTTGGAGGGCTCTGTGTTGTGTGAGAGTTTTCCTTTTCAAGCTAAGCAATGTGGTTTCCAGGCCCCTTTCCTGGGATGGTTGGTGGCATGGACATGGGTATAGTTCAGTTGTGGAGGGCAGCCTCAGGACAATTTTCAAGATTTCCCAATGTAAGAAGGACATGGAGCTGCTGGAGCAAGTCCAGAGGAGGCCATGAGGATGATCAAGGGCTGCAGCACTTCCCGTATG
>NW_009943382.1:45561-49497 GCF_000696875.1 Nestor notabilis
GTGTTGGGACTGGATGATCTTAAGGTCCCTTCCAACCCAAACCAGTCTGGGATTCTATGATCTGGTTGTTTATCATGTTTTCTGCGTGCTATCTCTGATTGAGCAAAGTGCCTGTAGGACAAAGGAGCTCACTGTAGAGTCTGCAAGGGGTGATAAGGGAATGGCCTCTGGCACAGCTCTGTGTTCCCTGCCGCATCCTGCCCTGGCACTGCTCACTCAGGGACTTCACACTTTTCTGTATCAGTTCTTGTTTCACTGTTTCTGGCAATGAGATGTGATTTACAAGTGTAGCTGTTTCACAATCGCCCTCTGTCATCCATGGGCAGAGGTGCTGGTGACGGGCATGGTTCCACCACTCTAACAGTTCGTTGTGCCGTATGACATACGACTGTCCTGATGAGTTTTCCTGTTCTGATGTTGAAGGGTTAGTTTTCATGCTGTTCAGTCTCCTGCTGTGCTTCCCTGTGCAGCCCCGTGAGCTGTTGTGCCAGTGGCAGGAGCAGGATGAGGATGGGAAGGATGCAGGAGAAAGGCAGGGATGCTTATTCTAGAAGTAGTGCTGGCGTATGCCAACTGCAGGTGACCTTAATCATAGATGAAGGTCCCATCTTCTGTCAGTCTTGGTATTAATGCTCCAGAGAATGGGACTTGAATAGGTTTTATTACAGTGCCAGCAGCTGGAGTGAAGAGGAGTGAGCAGAGGCTGCTGCATCCCATAGTTAATGGGAGCACTGGATCCCTTGGGGCTGGCCTTGTCCTCCATAGCTTCCTAACCTCTGTCCACCTCACGAGTGGAAACATGCCTGATGCGATAAGTGTCCTTAACCGAAGTGTGTATTTGCTGAGATCTGGTGAGATGGTTGCACTGGTTAGGTGATTTGCAGGGAAAACAAGGGTTTCAAAACACTCTGTTGATATCAGAAAGGATTCGAGTATGGTTTTTTCCCACTAAGGAAAAAGGCATAAAAGGTTTAAAGTCTTTAGAAATTGGGTAGCTATTAAAGAAATCATTGTTATTCTCTCTTTTCCATGGGATATAGGTAATATTTGGAACAGAGATGTGTGCGCCTGCTTAAAGTTGATGCTGTTTGGCCATGAGGTTAATTGCTAACTGAAACAGTGCTGCAGTTTCTTATCAGGAAGAAAAAAGCAAAATGATTGAAGGATTATTTGCCAGTGGAAACACAATTAGTTTTGTATGTATGAAGAAACAAAATTAAGTAGTGCTGCCCTCTTGCAGTTCAGCAGCAAGACAGTCAGTAAACATCAGTACAGTTATCACTCCGTATGGTTTAGGTACAGTTATAGTTACAGGCTTTTTGAAGGGAAGGTAGATAGAGGGAGTTTCCCGTCAGGCTTTGGAGGGAAGATAACAATGTGATTGCCTCATGGAGCAGGTCTTGGATCTACAGTCTCCTAAATTTGAAGGAGATGAACAGACCCTTGTTTTGCAAAAACCCATTTCCAGATTTCATGTAACTGCAGGTATTTTCTTAGTAGCAGGGCAATATGCAGAGCTCTGTCCCTGATCTTTAACTGGCTTTATTATGTTAGATTGAAGAAGGTTGGGTTTATTTCATGGTGTAACGTTGTACTTTATGCTACTAATATTCCAAGAGGTTTTTTTTTCTAGGCAAAGGTTACTTGCCTGTGTCATATGTGTTTTATTTTGGTCTGTGCCATATTTTACGTACTTGTTTCATCATTTATGCCTATCCAAAATACTTCAGAAGACTATCTTGTCATCCCTCCACCATTCATGTTAAGGGGAAGAGGAGTTGAGATGGTGTTTAAGGTTAGAGGTAGACAGCTGTTGAATATGGGAAGATTGCTTAGAAGGGTCGGTATGGGCCAGAGCTAGAAGAGTGACAAATTCTGATGAGGAGTTAAGGCTTTCAATGAGAGACTTAAAGGCAAGTCCATGAATTTTGATGCAAGTCTTTAGCCCAGCAGGGAACAGGCGATGGGCAAAATGAGGCTGGTTCTGCCATTTTTGGGGTGAGCTGTCTACAGTGGGCCTTCTGAAATCTTACATCAAATGTAAGAGCATCATTCTGAAGATGCTCTGACATTTGCTTTGGTTCTTCTGCCTCAACCTGCATGTTCTTTCTTCAGCAGACATTAAGCTGTGTTTAAAATTCTGCTGTAATGCAGCTTTATTTCATTTTTCTATGTTGAGGTAATCCATTATTTTAGAGCTAAAAATTAGGGTCATAGCTACCTGGAAATACCAGTATTTCATAGCCTTTTAAGGAGATCCTAACTCTTTAAATACAAAATGTTTTACTTACTCTAAAAATAAGAGAGACGTTCTAAAAACATTTGTTAGTTTGAACTGCATTGGATGCTGCTTTGCCAGTTTTATGTAATCTCTTATTGTTTGGAGCACTAATGACCACTTAAAATTGCAAGTCAGGCCTCTTTCTGCTCTCTGTGCTGGTCTTCATCAGATCATATAATGTCTGTCTGACCTCAGGGAGGATTTTTACCAGAAATATCTTTCAAGGCTTCGTAGCTGTATAAGGAAGGATGTTGAGTTTGAAGGGACACCAACATGTATGTCTGTGCATGTTCAGTAATTTTGTGTGTCCAACCCACCCAAGATAAGACTCAGCATTTCATCTTGCAATGAAGATTTGTTTAGTCTGACAATGTGATGCAAATAGGGGTTGGGGCAAGCTGGGAACATGGGTTCTTGGTTGATCCCAGTGCCGCGGCTGCATGTTGAGACATACAACTTCATTAGGCCCCCTTCCTTAATTGTGTGCCCTTGCCTTTTACCCTTTATCATCCTCCACCATTCAGTTGTTTAGTCCCTTCCTTTTCTTGGTGACGGTAGTTGTGTGGCCGCAGAGCTGTACTCAGCTGGCTGCCTTTCTCTTCTCTTAAATCACTGCAGAGCCCATTTCCTCCAACGTACGCTGGAAAAAGACGATACTGCTGAAATGATGTAGATTGATAATTCTGGGGAAAACACATAAACCCCATTGTATGTTCTCTTAACTACGTATGTTGTTATGATCCATTTGTGACGGTGGAAAAAGTCCTGCCCCTCCTTGTTTTTTGAATGAACACATCGACTTTCACTATCTTGCTGTTGTCAGGAAATCAAAACTTTAATTCAGAGTTATTTAATATGCTTGCAAAGCTTGAAAATAATGAACTATTTGAAGTATGCTAGAAAGGACATGCAAAATCTATGCAGTACATACTCACAAATAGTTTTGTTTTGACATTTATCTTGCTGTAGTCATTCTGCCAATTGGCTTCAGGCACGGCTACCAAAAGAATGAACACATGTTGCATTCATTAGTTCTCATCTGGCTTGTGCTTCATCTTGCAAGACAGACGAAGTCACGGCCAGATTAAATGGATTGTAATGCATTTGTAATGGGAGTTGCCTTCTGCTGAATAGGGCGCTAGTTTTGCGAAGCTGCTGCTTTTAAGCTGCGATGCTTTGCTCCGGTTTCATGTAATGAATGTGAGTATATTGCCAGTGATATCATTGCTTTTTCGTCTCGAAAGATGTCAGATGAAAAACATTCGGATATAACGCTAAACAAACACCCTCCCCCTTCCTCTCCCCTCCTCCCCCCGTGTGAACTCCTCATGTCGCGTTGTTTTGGTTAGAACCGTGGTGTTTCTGACACACAGGCAAGCGTGGTTCCGAACAATGATGGTTTATACGAAGCGGCCGAGTATAAACCCCCTTTCCGTTAGTGGTTCCTTACGTTCAGACCGAAAGCTTACTGATCGCTGTTGGCTTTTTATAGTTAATGCCAGGGTTTCGAAGCGCCAGCCGGCACTGCCTTGCGGTGGGGGTAGCGGGGACGGCGGGTGTACTCCGGAGCGGGTCGGGGAGCCGAGGGGGCAGCTCCCGGGCTGTTAGAGCCCCGCTGTCTGGGGGGGTATCGCCGTGCTGCGGGCAGCCAGGGC
>NW_009943383.1:0-234 GCF_000696875.1 Nestor notabilis
CACCCCGGCACCGGGACACGGGCAGAGGCACCGCGGGGTGCAGCAGACGTGCAGGGAGAGTTGGGTCCAGGGATGCAGCACCGGGGGCTGCAGCAGTCGGGATGCAGGGGATGCGGGCCCCAGGGGTGGGAGCACGCAGGGATGCAGGCACTCAGCATCCTGCCTCCGGGGACACAGGCTATTAGGGATGCGGCAGGTGGGGTGGGGGGGAGGGTGGGCCCGCAGCGGCGAGAG
>NW_009943383.1:364-2238 GCF_000696875.1 Nestor notabilis
AGGGAGTGCCGGCTGCAGGGACACAGGCACTGGTGAATGCAGCACCCAGGATGCAGGGGTTGATGCTCCCCGAGGATGCATGTGTCTAGTTGCAGGGGACAGGAGCTGCAAGGGTGTGCCTCAGCGAGGGTGTGATTTAGCAATTTGGAGTTTCCCTTAAGAACTCTTCAAGCGCTGGTGGAGAAACAGTTTGTCGTGAGCCTTTCTGCTTCCTAATGGCTTTGTTCCTCCCCAACCCATTTCCCATTCACCTAAGCAAGTACTGTCAAATCAAATCCAGGAGCCCCAGTGGTCCAGCCCTCCTTCCAGCAGCCATCCCAGTGTTAGGTAAGCTGCTGTGCATGTGCTTGCTCTGGAGCACCCTCATCCCCAGCGACTGCAGACCCAAACTGCGCCTTGTTTTCTGTCCTGGCACATTTTTGCCTCCTGTCTGCTCCTGGTGTTACCCTCTGATCCCATGAGCACATTCCCTGTGCCAGCCCCTCTCGGTTTGCTCCTGCAGGGTCCTGGCAGCTTTGTGTGTTGCAGGGTGAAGGGAGGGTAAGTTTATCCCCTCCTGCTCTTTCCCAGGCCCCGCTCAGCCCCAGCCCACACCTCCCACCTGCTCTTGGCAGGCAGCACATCCTTCTGTCACCGAGTCTGCTGGCTCTCGGCTCTGGGCCTCTCCCATCCTTTTTCCCTTCCATCTGCCTTCTGCTCTCTGCTCCCTGTTGGGCCGCTCCAGGCCCTGGTCCTCAGCTCTGCTGCTCCTCCTTTGTCTGCAGCATGAGCTGCCCTTGTCTTTCCTCTGCCTTTAGGATGTTGCCAGGTCCTCTCCACTCTCCAGTGTTAGCAACACCCTTCTGAGCACTGCATCTGCTCCAGCAACCGCTCTGCTGTGCAGCTCTGGGGAGAGGAGAGGGAGTTGGAGATCTGAAGGACTGGGGTCTAATCCTGACCCCCTGGTATGTATTTCCCCAGTAATACCGAGCCCACGGCATCACCACAGAGGTTTCTTGCAGCACATCCCTGCTGGCAGGGCTGTGGTGAGGGCTAATCTTGCTGCCAGCCTCCTCTTGGGTTTGTGCTCTGTGGGTCCCTCCTCTGCCTCCTTTGGCCTGGGTGATTCTCCCAGCCTGGGGAGCTGAGGGGAGATGCCATTCCTGTGATCCAGGTGGTAGGTCCAGGGACTGGATGGCTCAGCTGGGATCCCCTGGAGCACCCACCTGCAGCACCCATGGGGTGGCTGCGGGACGGAGGTGTGAGCCCAACTCCTCTGTACCTGGGCACCAGGAAGGTCACTGGGCTTGAGGCAGGACGAGGGTCTGTCAGGGGGGCAAGCGGGCAGGGAGAGCAGGCACAGGAACCATCCCACGGCAGAAGGGCTGGGAACAGCCCTGGGATGCACTTGGCATAGCTCTGCAGCCTCCTGGCTCCAGTGCTTCCTTCTCCCTTTCCCTGAGATGTTCTCCTGGGGCAGACATGACCCTGTGTCCCCTTGAGCCGCTGCCAGGATACGGCTGCAGCCAAAACCGTGCTTGTTGTGCCAGGGCAGGGTTTCCCGGAGTGTTTAGGCTGGAGCTGGGACTGTGCTCCCAGAGGGGCCCTCCCTGTGCTCCCTGAGCCGAGGAGACGAGCACCGTGCAGGCTCCTGCTCCTCGAGTCCCCTCCAGACCAGCTTGTGCCCAGGCAACGTGCGGGATGCTGAGCACGCATGTATGGCTCAGCCCTGTATCCTTCCCTCAGCATTAAAAAAAATTCGCCCCCCCCCCAGCACAGCCCCCAGCCCCTGCTCTTTGCTCTTCAATCATACTCCACGCTGCTGCTGTTCTCTGACGCTGCACAGAATGATGCCAGCGCCGCCCCAGGGCTCTGTCACTGCTGGCACCAGCTAC
>NW_009943383.1:2733-2938 GCF_000696875.1 Nestor notabilis
TAACCCCAGCTCCCTCCTCCGGGAATGCTGCGCATCACAGCCCTGGCTCCTGCGCCCCTCTGCATTAGCCTGACAGCTGCTAAACGGAGCTATTATCTGATGGCACATCACAACCTTGCTTAAGAGCACACTTGGAGAGTGCAGGGTTGCTGTGTTGTTCCGTGCAGGCATAGATGGGAGGCTCCAGGTTTCCTTGGCTGGGCAG
>NW_009943383.1:3264-3663 GCF_000696875.1 Nestor notabilis
TGTCCTTTGGTTGAGGGGGACCCCCCCTGCCCCAGCCGGCACGGGTGACAGCTATGGGTCACTGCTGTGGGGCTGGATGGGCTCCCAAGGCCCCCTGACCCACAGGGCTCCCCCAAACCTTCTGCACACCCTCTGTGATGTGGCCACAGGTCTCCAATGGGGTCCCAGTGCTGTGGGGCAGGACCCAGACCCCCCAACACCCCATGAGTCACCGCTGGGGCTGCGCTGGTGGGGGCAAAGGATGGGGTCAGGGGGAGGCAGCGCTGGCTCCTGCGGGGTGTCCCATGGAGGAGGGATGTCCCCAGTGCTGAGCCTCAGCCTGTGTCCCAGCCAGGCTTGGCCAACTGCATCCCATAGGAGCAGGGGGCACAAAGGGGTTGCACCAGGGCAGGAAACAGC
>NW_009943384.1:0-1838 GCF_000696875.1 Nestor notabilis
ACAGGGATGGCTGCACACACAGGACACATGGAAGGCAGCACATAGGAGCAGGCAGATGGGACACTGGGTACCCAGGACACCCAACATCCCTAGCACCAGGCATATGGGACACATGGCACAGGGAGGAGGACAGCACACAGGAGACCCAGACACCAGAGAAAGGTGCCCATGGCCCCAGGCATGTGGAGCACTGGGCATGGGTGGTACAAGTGACACAGGACACCTGGGACCAGGCTGATGGGACACTGCATGGCCAGCAGCAGGCACTCATGGCCCCAGCTGCAACGTGGGACTCTGGGGACAGGAGCACATGGGACTCCACAACACACATCACACCCCAGGTGTGACAAAGCACCAGCCACACCAACACAGGGACAAGGGACAGTGTGTGCAAGAGGCACCACGTGCACCAACCCCAGCCCCTGACATGCCACCACCAGGCCCAAGGGGCAGAGCAGGCCCAGAGCAGCCACAGCAGGTACCACATGGGTTCTCCAAAGGAATAGTCAGTGGGATGTGGATGGGCAGCAAGAGCCTGAAAACAGCTCTAGTTTGGTGTCACGTCTAGCTGGAGAGCAGCCAGGAAAGCTGGCCCTGGAGTCACTGTCACTTCCCATTTGTTCCCTACATGACTCTGAGCTTGGACTTTGGACTCTGGCACCGTGACAGAGCCCGGAAATGCCACCTCCCCATTCCACATGGCTCCTCCTGAACCAAATGATCAGCTGAAGTGACTGTGCAGGATATCAAGAGCAACAAGGGGAAAAGAAGGAGGAAATTCACCCCAAATCAGCAATTCCTGGTGATTCATCCCGATTTTAGGGGTTTTAGGGACTGACTGGGGTCTCCACCTTGGGAAAGGTAAGTGCAAACCTCTCCATGCAGGCTACCACTGAGACCTTCATTCCAACCCCTCTCTCAAGGCCTTTCCTTTTACAAAGGAAAAGGAAATAGCCCAAAGCTTCCCAACAAATCCCTCTGGAGAAGTTGCACTTGGCAGAGAAAACCCATCATCCAAATCTGCACTCCCAGTCTCCATCTTTATTAGTTACAGTTTCAGAGGGGGTAGATACAGTTTTTGCTTCTAGATCTTGTTGAAAGCAGCAATGTCAACACTCTGCACCTGAAAGGGAATAAAAGCAGCAGCTTAGAAGTCATCAACATGGTTTCAGGCATTAATAAAGCTCCTGCAACAGGGATTCCTTCACGACATGCACTAGTGATGCTCAAACAGGTCAAAAGCACAGCCCAGGTCTCTTAGATCAGCTCCCAGCTGTGGGAAGATGTTTAAAGGAGTGTTACTTGAATGTTCTTAGTAACACCAGTCACAACAGGATGCTGTGCTGGGTACTGCAGGAATCCAATTTAGATGGTCCAGCCTATGAAGAACCAAGTTTCTGGAAACACGAAGATTAAAGAGCAGAAGTTCCTGATTTACTCTAAATATAAGGAAAAGAGCAGGCAAAGATTAATAAAACCAGGTATCTGGCATGAAGTGCTCTCAACATAGAATCAACCAGGTTGGAAAAGACCTTTAAGATCATCAAGTCCAACCAGGACTGCCAAGACCACTGCTGAACATGTCACTAAAAGAGAGACTAAGTTGTACTGAGCCAATGGGATGAGGTTCAACAAGGCAAAGAGTCAGGTCCTGCATTTGGGTCACAACAACCCCCTGCAACGCTCCAGGCTTGGGGCAGAGTGACTGGAAACTGCTCATGGGAAAGGCCCTGAGGGTGCTGGTTGATGGGAGCTGAAAATGAGCAGCTTCTGCCCAGGCAGCCAAGAAGCCCCCAGCATCCTGGCCTGTCCCAGCCCCAGTGTGGCAGACGGGCCAC
>NW_009943384.1:2231-13197 GCF_000696875.1 Nestor notabilis
GTGCCGGTCCCTTCAAGTGTTCCCAGCCCCTGTAGCCGAGGCCTCAGTGCCGGGGCTTAGTGGTGGCCTTGGCAGGGCTGGGGGACGGCAGGACTCAATCTTAATGGTCTTTTCCAACCTGGTTGATTCCACGATTCTGTATTTACAAGTGTCTCAGCAGGGAGATACCATCAATTCCATGAATTTTTCCTTTAAAAGTCCAAGTTTCCCAATATCTGCAGAAGAACCTCAGTTAAGAATGACCCCTTGGGTCAGACATCACCCAGCTCACCCCAACTTACATAATCTTCAAACTTGGTGATCTCCTCCTCCAGGATGTCTGTTCCAACTTTGTCATCTTCCACCACACACTGGATTTGGAGCTTCTTAATGCCGTAACCTACTGGGACCAGTTTGGAGGCTCCCCACACCAGCCCGTCCATGTGGATGGACCGAACACACTCCTCCATCTTTGCCATGTCAGTCTCATCGTCCCACTGCAAAAGCATGAAGAAGGAACTTTAGGGTTCTCTTAGAGATCATCATCAGCCTCCAAGTGATTGATTCAACATCTCACCTCTCAGTATGTTTCAGCTGATCCAAGTGGCCTTTTCTTGGCCGCTATTTTCACTACAACTGGGGTTAGCAAAGCTAAAGCTGACTTTGCTGCAGAGCATCTTCAGTTCTAGCTACAGGCACTACTACAGTTGTGAGAAGGGTTCTCCCTGCAGCAACACAACTGCTTTGGAGTGCTCACTTTAAAGCAGCTTGTACCAAGTGTGTAGCACAGTCCAGAGTTTTTGTTCTACCATGATAGTTTGACAAAGATGGGGTTATCCCTGGAAAGGGGCTTTGGACAAGGGCCTGTAGGGACAGGCCAAGGGGAATGGCTTGAACCTGCCAGAGGGGAGACTGAGATGAGCTCTTGGGCAGCAGCTCTTCCCTGTGAGGGTGCTGAGGCGCTGGCACAGGGTGCCCAGAGAAGCTGTGGCTGCCCCATCCCTGGCAGTGTTCAAGGCCAGGTTGGACACAGGGGCTTGGAGCAACCTGCTCTAGTGGAAGGTGTCCCTGCTTGGGGCAGGGGTTGGAGCTGGAGGAGCTTTAAGGTCCCCCAACCCAAACTATTCTATAATTCCCATCTTACAGCATTTATTACCTGGTATTCCTTCAGGGAAAAGGGCTAATCCCAGTTAGGGGAACCTCAGATCCCAGCCTGCACTTGCCATGGTGCAACACAGCAGCGCAAAGGCTTCAATATCCCACCTCACTCCACCCCCTGGTTTGGAAACCCTCAATCTTCACCAGTCCACTTGGATGTGACACTGAGATAGTTACTGCCTCACATGGGGGTTCCCCCACTGCGGTTACTCACTGGTTTCACATCCAGAAGGATGGAGGACTTGGCAATAAGACCTGGTTTCTTGGCCTTCTTCTCCGCGTACTGCCGCAGTCTCTCCTCCCGCACTTTAGCAGCCTCTTGGTCTTCTTCTTCATCATCACTTCCAAAGAGGTCGATGTCATTATCATCATCTTCCTCTGTAGCAGCTGGTGCTGGTTTCTTTGCTGGTGAAGCAGATGGCAGCTCCACTTTCTTGGAGGGAACACTGAATGGTTCCACTTTCTTCAGTGGGGTGATGCACATTCAGGTTTGCATTAAGCAAAAAGAAGAAAATATTAAGCTGAAGTTGAACCAGAGACTCAAGAGAAGAACAGGAGCAGAATCTGACATGGCTCAAGACACTAAACATGGTCCACACCGTGTGATTTTGCGTGAAGGATCAGCTACTGGCCATCAGAATAGGACATGCAACCAGGTGGACCTTTGAACTGGCCCCGCATGGCCACAGTTGTTTTCCTGGAGTAAAACCAACACATAAGCAAGAGCTGATCCTCCTCCTAAGGGCTCAGGTATCTATACCATAAGGTAAGAGTGTGACAGCAGTTGGGAATGGGACCAAGTGCCTTCTAGCATGAGAAGGGGCCTACACGTTCTGTAGGCTTAGTGCAAAGACCACCAGCATCACCAGGAGCACATCTTGCAACCTAGAACAAGAAATGGTCAAACTGGTGCCACACATTCAGCTCCCACAGAGCTTTATCTTTAATTTAATTAAATACATTCTTATAGGGGACATTTGGGCTTGTTCAGCCGGAAGAAGGCGCCAGGGAGACCTTAGAGCAGCTCCAGTGCCTAAAGGGGCTCCAGGAAACCTGGAGAGGGGCTTTTGACAAGGGATGGAGGGACAGGACAAGGGGAATGGCTTTAACCTGCCAGAGGGGAGATTGAGATGAGCTCTGAGGCAGAAGCTCTTCCCTGTGAGGGTGCTGAGGCGCTGGCACAGGGTGCCCAGAGAAGCTGTGGCTGCCCCATCCCTGGCAGTGTTCAAGGCCAGGTTGGACACAGGGACTTGGAGCAACCTGCTCTAGTGGAAGGTGACCCTGCCCGTGGCAGGGCTGGAGCTGGAGGAGCTTTAAGGCTCCTTCCAACCCAACCCATTCCATGACTCTATGAACAGCACTTCGCTGAGGCTCACCTGGGTTGGAGGAACTGGTGAGGGCTGGTGGGAGGTAGATGACTTCTCCAGAGCATTCAGGCGGCTTTCCAGCTTGAAGATGGCCATCTGAAGGTCCGAAACAACTGCAAGAAGAAGAGGGGGAGAAAGAAACACCAAACCTTATCTTGTAGGCTCTGCATCAGCTCTCAAGTCAGGATAAACTTGCTTCTGCTAAAAGTGGGCTCTAAAAACCACCAGCTGCCCCAGTCAGAGAGAAACCTGCAAAGCTCTGAGCAAGACACTGGCAGGGGGTTGGAACTGGATGAACTTTAAGGTCCCTTCCAATCCAAACCAGTCTGGGATGTGCTCACCTGGTGACAGACAAGGCCAATGACCCAGACAAGGGATACACCCCACAGAAGCAGGACCCCATCTTGGCAGCAGATTCTCCTACTTACCACTACGTAGGTTTTGGTTTTCTACCTCCAGGTGAGAAATTCTGGATAGGAGATCATTTTGGTCACCAGAAGGCCCAGGAGAGGATGTGCTTGAACTCTGCAACAAGGAGAAGAGAGATGAAACCAATCTGTTCACCTACTCCTGAGCTCAGTGAAGCAAAGCAGAGTTATGCCTTCAGGAAAGGAGATGATTTGAGAGCTAATCTAAGAACAAGGATGTTTTCTCTAAAAGATTTATAAGAAAGAATTTACTATCTCTACAGCATGAAATGTATCTCAAGATATTCCAGTGGGAACTGATGAGCAAAGGATAAAGTCATTATTTACAGTCTCAGGTCACAGACTGACACTAAACAGAGTTTCACACCAAGGCCCTTGAATGAGGCAACTGGTCTCCTCTGACAAACTGAGGCATGAAGCACAGAGGTGACCCCCCTACCATCACCCAGCAAGTCACTGGGAAAGCTGGAAAGAGATCACAACATTCCTATACTCCCACCTCCCCAGTCCAGCCTTTTAATTCCTATCAAAACCTACTTTAACACATCCTGAGGGAGCAATTCCAGTGAGCCAGCTTTGAACGTATTTGGTTTAACAGTAAGAAAAAGCTTTTGTTTAAGGAGGCCTTTAACTACAAATTCATACTGGAAGAAGGAAAGAAGAGGAAAGGATTTCACACTTCATCATTTATCACTGAATAAAATAATAGAGAAAATCTTTTATACTCTTTTCAAGAGCAACCTGCATATAACTGTAACATGGTTCTTGGTTGCAGTTGATCAGCAGGCCAAGGGAGGGGATCCTGCCCCTCTGCTGTGCTCTGGGGAGACCCCCCTTGCAGCCCTGGGTGCAGTTCTGGGGTCCTCAACATCAGAAGGACATGGAGCTGTTGGAGCAAGTCCAGAGGAGGCCACGAGGATGAGCAGGGGCTGGAGCAGCTCCCGTATGAAGACAGGCTGAGAACATTGGGACTGTTCAGCCTGGAGAAGAGAAGCTGCTGGAGACCTCAGAGCAGCTTCCAGGGTCTGAAGTGGGGCTACAAGGATGCTGGGGAGGGACCTTCATCAGGGACTGGAGTGATAGGACAAAGGGTGATGGGTTCAAACTGAAACAGGAGATTTAGATTGGACACAAAGAAGAAATTCTTTACTGAGAGTGCTGAGGTGTGGAACAGGCTGCCCAAGGAAGTTGTCAATGCCCCATCCCTGGCAGTGTTCAAGGCTGGGTTGGACACAGGGGCTTGGAGCAACATGCTCTAGTGGAAGGTGTCCCTGCCCGTGGCAGGAGGTTGGAAGTGGATGATTTTAAGTCCTTTCCAACCCAAACCATTCCATGATTCTATGATTCTGAGACCTCAGCAGTCACTCAAGATGGAGAGAGGGAAAAACATGGGTTAAGATGAGGAATATGTGGCACCCAAAAAGCAGGTCTGGGAGATTCCTGGCCCTGGGAGACACAGGAAGCAGCGTGAGCTGCTCCTAATGGGAAGGCCAAAGAGACCCTTCTCCCAAAAAGGGGCATGGACCAGAGGTCAAAAGCACCATGAAACAACTCAATCTCCAAGACATCCTCTACAGTCCCCACACACCCAGCCGGAGCCCTCACTGTCCTGCTAGAAGATCTGGCTACACACAGCAGCTACAACCACATGCCAAAGACAAAGACTTCTCATGGTAAAGAAGAACTTGGTCCATCTCCCCAAGGAAGGACTGGCCTTGTCCTACAGTGTCCTCTCAGCTCACACAACAGCTCCCTCCGTGCACAGTGACTTACAGTTGAGCGGCCCGACTGCCTCTTGTGCCGGGCAGAAGGAGCTTCTTTGCTCCGAGGAACTGTCTTCTGCTGCAAAGGGCAAAAGGTTCAACACAGGAGAGAGAACAGGATTTCACTCAGGCTGCAAGAGGCAGCCCAAGTGCAGGAAGCGGAGCCACATGCAGGGAAAAGTCATCAAGCAACGAGATGCAGCCTCACAGCAAATACACACCAACCAAATCCTGCACAGACACATCCATCCACGAGCTCTGCCAGCTTAAAGGTCACACAGTTGGGTGGCAGAACTGGATTGAGATGTCTGGAGCATGGTCTCAGGCATCTGTAACATCAGAGGTGCAGCCTCAGCCAGTTCTCCTGTCATTTAGATGACATCTAACGCCTGGCTGATGCAGAACCACATGCAAAGTTGCCTTAAGTCCACACTCACCACTAATGCATCTCTTCCAGAGAGAAGTAAAGCAACACAACTCAAACTTGTTGACAAGCCTCTGTGGGCTTCCATCCTTGCATGCACCAGCAAGCTGAGGGGCTGGAAGCCACCATGGGCTCCTCACACAAGGCTAACCCTTCAACCTGAAGCTCAGATGAAGCCATTGCCTGATCTCTTCCTGTTCTAGTTCCACCACCCAGGCCAAGGGTTAAGATAATTCACTGAGAGGTGAGTTCTGGCAAGAGTCACATCCATCCCCAGCCCTTGAGAAGCACTTCTTGGTTTGACTTAAGGTCAAACACAGGAGCTGCCACCTGCAAAGAGATGCAGCTGGGTTCCTCTCCATAAGCAGTCGATTCATCAGGTAAGCAGAAAGTACAACAGATATTTGGCAGTTTGAAGCCCTAAGTCATGTTTTCAAGCCAAATGCTGAAGCATTTCAGCATTTTTATGCTTGTCCTGGCAATGTCTTATCCTGTACATGACCATGGAGCTGCTGGAGCCAGTTCAGAGGAGGCCCCGGAGCTCCTGCAAGGGCTGGAGCAGCTCTGCTCTGAAGCCAGGCTGAGAGCTGGGCTGGGGCAGCTGGAGAAGAGAAGCTGCTGGAGACCTCAGAGCAGCTCCCAGGGTCTGAAGGGGGCTCCAAGGATGCTGGAGAGGGACCTTCATCAGGGACTGGAGTGACAGGACAAGGGGTGATGGGTTCAAACTGAACCAGGGGAAGTTCAGGTTGGAGATAAGGCAGAAGCTGTTCCCTGTGAGGGTGCTGAGGCGCTGGCACAGGGTGCCCAGAGAAGCTGTGGCTGCCCCATCCCTGGCAGTGTTCAAGGCTGGGTTGGACACAGGGGCTTGGAGCAACCTGCTCTAGTGGAAGGTGTCCCTGCCCATGGCAGGGGTTGGAGCTGGATGAGCTTTAAGGTCCCTTCCAACACAAACCAGGCTGGGGTTCTATGATTTTATAAAGGTATGAGTGTTTCATGAGCAACCCGACATAGCAAAGGACAACTACAAGAGCTCTTCCAGACCTATTTCTAGCAGCTTAAAGAAAGTTGTCTGAACAACCACAGTTAAGAGCTCTTCCCTTGGTATGTCAGGCCCAACCAGTAGACAAAGCTGGAAACCGGCACTTCCCTCACTACAAGTAGTAGTGGAGGATACAAGTACAAGTATCTGGAGGTATCAAACGCCTTTGAATGGATAAAACCCCCTTTCCCTCAGAGGTTGGTTGACCTGAGCTCTGGAAACATGGAAAGTCTCACCACTGTCAGATAATGAACTAGAAGAGGGTTTTCCTCCATCTAAGACCAGCAAGATGCATCCTGGCTGGTTCCCTGCAGAAGGTGTGACCTGCTCACAGAATGTGGTCTCCAAACACTTTAGCAAGAGGTTTTCCAGAGCTTTTCTTGTTTGAAGCCCACAGGCAGGAGATGCAGGAAGCTTTGTTTAGAGGGAGCTTGAGAATAACAAAGCTTCAGACTCCCAGAGCAGTGACATCCTTTTGGTTCCAGCCTCCAGAGAGGGTGCAGGAAGTGAGAATTCAGTCCCCACTGGGTTGGACTTGCTCATGATCTCAGGCAAGTCCATCCTGTCCATGCCTCAGGTCCCCAGCTGTGAGATTCCTCATCACCTGCAGCTTCAATGCCACCAACACCAGCACTGAACATGTCAACAGCTTCTTAGAAAGCATTAGTGATGGAGTGGAAATCAACCAGAGACTGTTGAAAGCAGAGATGAACATGCAAAGCAGGATGAAAGGTATGTGCAAACAAATGTTTCCAGCATCAGAGCCTCAAAACCCTCCTTTGGGAGGTACAAACATTGCCTTAAACCTTCTAATGCTTATCCACATGCTTCAGAACATCACTTTCTATCTGAAGCAGATCTGAAACCAGCCTTGGTTAAACTTTACTGCACTAATCTTCCATCTTCCCATCTTGTAAGAGCCAACTACTCACTTACTACATCTTTTCGACTCTTGCACATTCAGGTGGAAGGAAAGACAATCCTGACCATAAAAACATGCCTCACTATTGCTCTGTAGATCACACAGTATGAATGTGTCTTCCTGAAACGTAAACCCAAAGTTTAAGCATGTTCTGGAGTCAAACCTGCTTTATGCCACCACTGTCCAAGGTTAATGATGACCCTCCAGAAACAGCAGCTACAAAAGCTGAGGTTTCAGACTTGTTTCTCAACAGCTCAGTCTTTGTAACCCACACACTGTAAATCACAAAGGGATTTACAGCTTCAGCTTCCAGGGAAGAGGTGTGGAAATACGTGGAAAAGCTGAAAAGGTGCCATATAAGCCAGGATAAAACCTAATCAATTAAATGGGATTACAGAATAGGAAGCAGGTCACTGTTCCCATGTGCTCTGCTTATCCCAGCAACTCCATACTTCAAGAGCAGAATGGGATCTATAGGTTAAAGATATTCCCCGTTACAGGACCTGCATGATCCCAACTTACATGCTACTCACAAAGAAAAGCAATTTAGCAGAAGGTAGAGGCCAGGGCAAGAAAATCCTCAAACCACAGACCATTCTGCAAGATGAGAATATGCCTCCAGGGCAGAGGAGCAGCACTGCTGGGTGATGTTCCTGTCTCTGCTCACCACATCCAGCTTTATTCCTGGAGGAGGCAGGACTTTCAAGTAAGAAGCAACCTCACCCAGCTGGAAAATGTCTTTCCAAGGGTATTTAACATTATCTGTGCAGAGCTCTTCAACCCTGTTTGGGATGGTGGCTTATTTCCTCATGTATTTGCCTAACTGAAGTCACAGCATCATAAAGTGGTTTGTGCTGGAGGGGACCTTAAAGCTCATCCAGCTCCAACCCCTGCCACGGGCAGGGACACCTTCCACTAGAGCAGGTTGCTCCAAGCCCCTGTGTCCAACCTGGCCTTGAACACTGCCAGGGATGGGGCAGCCACAGCTCCTCTGGGCACCCTGTGCCAGCGCCTCAGCACCCTCACAGGGAACAGCTTCTGCCTCAGAGCTCATCTCAATCTCCCTTCTGGCAGGTTCAAGTCATTCCCCTTGGCCTGTCCCTGCATCCCTTGTCCAAAGCCCCTCTCCAGGTTTCCTGGAGCCCCTTTCGCCACTGGAGCTGCTCTAAGTGGTCCCCAGAGAACAGCAGAGGCGCAGGATCCCCTCCCTGAGCTGCTGCTCATGCTCTGGGGGTGCACCCAGCACACAGCGGGGTTCTGGGCTCAAGCCGGGTCATGGGGAGCTTCTCCCCACCCAACACCTTCTCCTCAGGCTGCTCCATCCATCTCCCCCCCCAGCCTGTGTTTGTGCTTGGGGTTGCCCTGACCCATGTGCAGGAACTTGTGTTTGGCCATGTTCAACTCCATGAAGTTCACATGGTTCCACTTCTCAACCAAGGTCCATCAGGATCCCACCCTTTCCCTCCAGCATGTCAATTGTACCACACAGTTTGTCATCAGCACCATGAAACCAGTCCCCTGATAGTTTAAGGTATCTGCTTCCTCTTGAAAAACTAAGTTTCAACAGTGTTGTCTGTACATATCAACACAAAGCCACTTCTAGTCCAAGCTAAAAGTCTTTGACAGGGGCTGAGTCTCTACTTGAAGCCCAAACATGTTATTTCAGATCTGAACTTCAATGATCCACTTGAGGAAACCCCCCCCTAAGCTGTTGGCTGAAATACTGATGCTGAAATAAGAAACCACTGTTAGAAGTCTTCGAAGTATTTACCTCCTCAGCATGGTTTGCTTTGGCTTTAATATTACTAAGAAGTCCCAGCTTCCCACTGATTCCATGATGTACTCAAGGCCACTGAATGTAACCAAGACAAATTTCTTCCATAGATTTCCCTGCTCTTTCTGCATCCACTTCCAAGTTTCCTGTACCTGTATCTCTGATCACTTACATGAGCAGCTGCAGAAGTTACTTTTGCAGTATCAAGTTCTACAGGCACAGGGAGACCACCATGGGGAAAGCCTAAGTCCTTCATATTCACCCCAAATGTGTTGTCTTGAGGAATATGAAATATTCCCCTTCAGAAAGGTTCAGTTCCCCGTTTTTGTACTGATCTAGATAGAAACTGAGGGTCTTAAATACTCCAAGAGGGATTTATGAGACCAAATCAATACAGATGAGAAGATGGACACACTCAGATGGAACATGTGTGCAGGTTATGTAGCAATCCCCCTACAGAGGTAAGAAATCAAGACATGTGGGCTGCATCCTGTGAGTTTTCTTCACCCATAAAATCAGTCCAGATTTAAGATCTCAGCTTCCTACTGAAAAGTGCTGTCTGTAGGTATCAGCACAAAAAACCCTCCAAAAAGGATGCTACTGGGCTTCTACAGGATGGTCCAGACTTGGAGCCTGTAGCCAAGCTGAATTCCCTAGATGCAGCAGATGGAAGACAGCATTTCTTTGCACATACCCTAACTGAAAGCAAAACAGGAAAGAGAAGGTGCAGCCCAGTGTACCCCAGGAGAGCCACACATACTCTGCTGGCAGCTCAGTGCTTTGCTACTCAGCGAGGTTGTTGTACCAGCCACTTGTAACCTGTTAGCTAAGACTCGTGGGAACATTCCACCAGGATAGAAGGAAAAGAAATGCACAGAAATGAGTAATTTAACCCCAAATGCAGTTAGTTTTAAGCAGCACTGCAAGCTAGCAAGCAGGTAAGCAGCATGCACTCTAGTAGGAACTCTTGATGGGATGGAGCTATGCTGGTGGGTACACAGCACTGCACACCTCAAGTCTTTCCCCTTCTAAGTTCAAAAAGAAGCCACATAATCTATGAAGTGGTCACAGCAGAGCTCTGTGAGATGCACCACAGCTCCATATGGTTGCAGGTAGCCAGGTGGTGAGAGCTTTGGTACTCACTCCGGCCAGTGATTTCTGGATATTCTCCCTGGCTCTGGCAATGTCGCGGAGGATCGTGCTGGCTCCGTTCTCCTGCAAACAGTGCAGAAAGAACCAAGATTGCTTTTAAGAAAGAGAGGAAACAGCAAAAACTGGTCAGGGAAAGGAGAAATCAAAAGGGCAGGAAGCAGAGGATTGGGTCCTTCCAATGCTTCAGTAAATACTGCTAAACGAGCTGAAAGAAGGATTGGTTCTGAATCAATCCCTGGTCACATCAGGCCATGCGTCCACAGGATCGTCCAGTCAAGAGCTTTTAGGTTCTCTGTATGTTTCTGAATGCTTTGGGCAGCTGGGAGCCAGGTAGAGGGCTGGAATCACGCCAGTATTCCTTAGAGATCTATCATTAGACAGTCTGTTCTCATAGTATTACCTGTCATTGTATGCAGGCAAGAAGTGACAGTCCTAACTGAAGGCTTCTCTCCAGAAAGGTATGACCCAGAGTACAGCAGCACAAGTTTTCCCTCCCTCCGTGCTCCTGCTGCCATTCCTTAGCCTGGATTTGACGATTCCCTTCCTAGAGCACAAATTCACTTTCTGTGATCCATTCGCTCATTGCCTCTCCCAGAATACAACCCCCCAGGCAAGATCTGAGACATGAACTGCCCAAAACCCCATGTCAGATACACCACAGAAGAGCAAGAGACACACTGAGGTAGATTCCACTTCCAGGGTGCAGGAAGGTTTTAAGGAGTGTGGATCTTTTTCCTTAGGAGGGACATGGCTGATAAACTGCTGCAGAATCTCCACTAGAGCCTTCATGACACCTCTCACAGGCAGAACATCATCGGAAGCTCCTTACATGGCATGAAACAGTTTAAGTGTTCCTCTAGGAGCACTGCAGAGGTTCACACTTTAACACCTACCTCAGGAGCTCACCTATAGCTTCTCATTTTCATGCTGTGCCACCACTAGACCAGCAATGGGCAGCAG
>NW_009943384.1:13228-21026 GCF_000696875.1 Nestor notabilis
CTAGAAGCTCTTACTCAAGCAAAAAGCTTCCCCTTAAACACTTGCAAGCCATTTAAAGCTCTAAACAGCTTCCAGATAACCAAAGGCATAAGCAGTGAACAGCTCTTTACACAGCAGGAAGAGGTTATGATAGATCTGCACCTTTAAAGAGTCATTTCAGGCTAATATTTAAGCTTGAACCACTTCAGCAGCACCATGATTCCCCTCCACCAGTTTCCCCCAACTCACCAGTACTGCGGTGGAGTCTTCTGCAGGAGCACATTGAGTAATTCATGGGATACAACACAGAGAAGAACCTAATTCCTGGTCTCTTTGGAGCCATGGTGCCTCTCTTCAAACACTATGTCATATCCCTTGCCAAGGAAAGCTCAGCTGCTCCAAAATGGCAGCAGAAGTCCACCTTCCATGGCTGAATGGGGACAGGTCCATTCTTTACCCAGCCCATTCCAAAGGAACAGAGCTAAAACTGTGCCTCCAGATCCCAGACAGCATCAGCAGCATGAACAGATTAACTGCTGCAACCGGTTCTCCTGCTGTTACACGAGCATCTGATCTCCAGTACACTGGTGGTACAGGAGAAATATTTCACAGGCCACGGAAGATGCTCTTTTAGAAGACAAAAGGGGCATAACTGGGGCTTAAAGAGCACCAGAGAAGACTCTCACACTTGGAAAAAGCAGCACCAAGAGTGGAATTAACACAAAAGTCCACATCCAGGTGGATCTTGTCCTTTCACTTGCTCTGTGCTGGCTCTCAGGGCTCCAGCACTGCTAAACCCCATCTAAGAACAAGCATTACCTGCTGGTGTGAGGAGCTGCCAAGCGGCCCATTCATCTGCTCATAGTATCTTCTCTCAGCATCATCATATTTGTACTTGTCAAACCAGATCTTCTCATGCAGAAAGTAGTCCACTGCCATTGTGCTGCAGGAAGGGAAAGAAGAAGCCCAGAGTGAGTTTCTGGCAGTACAGAAAGGTGGCAGCTTGCAATGAGCTGGTCAGAAGAGTGTTTTCTTCCCCCATAAAGCTCTGCCTACAGCTCTCTGCTTGGTGCTTCCCCCTCCAGTGGAAAGCTTTAAGTCAATGGGATCCTGTTATGAAAGCAGAGCAGTAATCTTCCACCCATCTGCCTGACCTGCATTTAGTGACACCACCAAGTGAGGACAGACTAAACCAGCTGATCTGTGCCTTCTTCCTCAAGAAACAGCTTTTGGAGCTTGACTTTCTACATCATTCTACATGTAGAATCAAGTACATGGGACTCTGCTGCTAAGATGTCTTGTGTATGAGGATCAAGTGCTTTTAAGATGCCTGGCCATGGTGAAAGCAAAGCCTGAAGGACACCCAGCTCCAAACAGCACGTGCCAACAAGGGGGTGCTCTGTGACAGGCAAGTCTGGACACCACCACTCACAAACAGCAACTAGTAGGTGATTTAGGCTACTGTGGTTGTTCTACTTGGTCATGTCATGCTTCACTAGGCGCACCACCACTGAACCCTCATTAAGGAACAGCTCAGCTTAACATCCACAGGGATCAGCCTCCTGGAATCCAGCTACACACACGATTCACAATGACATACCTACCCCTTTGGAAGCTGCTGCAACCTTTTGTAAGTTAAAATCAGCAGCAATGTAGCACTTGCAAGGGACAGATGCCTGTCACTGCATGAGGAACAGCATGAAACACCCTAATGCTGCTGTGGAATGGTGGTATTTGCCCTCAGTGCAGCAGCTTCCAAAGGTAGTCTCATTTCTGGGTTGGAAGTGGAATGATGGAGCCCTTGCAACAGGAAGAGGATGTGCTCTTATTTCAAGCCAGGAGACAGCTACAGAGCCAACATCAGCTTGAGGAGGTGGGGAGAGCAGGGATGGAGCATCACAACCAGCTTCCACCATACAACACAGAGCAACTAGTTTCAAACCTCAGACCCTACAGCTCTCTAGTAGAACACTTCCACAGGAGCCAACAGATAAGTCTTCTGCAGAAGAACCACCCTTCTCATCTACCCATCCAGAAGAGACCAGAGGCCACCACACTGTTCATCTCCTCTACACTGATGCCATTCTCTGAGCTAAAACCTCCAAGACTTGAGCTGCCAATTAGTAACTAATAGAGAATCCCAGCCTGGTTTGGGTTGGAAGGGACCTTAAAGCTCCTCCAGCTCCAACCCCTGCCACGGGCAGGGACACCTTCCACTAGAGCAGGTTGCTCCAAGTCCCTGTGCCCAACTTGGCCTTGAACAGAAAGAGAACATGATCCCAAACAGGAGAGGGTGAAAAGTTCACCTAAAGCGTGTCTGTAACCCCCCAATAGCACTTGATGTACAGATCATAAAACCTTTCCAACAAATCCAGTTAGTCGCATCCCAAAATGAACAGCAGATTCCAGACTGAAGAGTCCAAACCACCTTCTCCCTCCATGAAACAAACACATCACATGCTCCCACCACACTGATGCCCTAAATTGTACTTCACTGTCATTCCCAAGCCTTATTCAAGCTGGATACTGGTAGTGATGCTCAAACGCAGACACCTCTCACATGCTGCTCAATGACTATGTGCTCTGCAGGAGACTTGGGGCTGAACTATTTCCCTGAAGCAACCCCTGTGGCATTTTAACACAAATACAAAGCAAACAGCCACTATTTTAACTTCTTAAACTCAAAAATGAAACACTGCATCTTCTGTCATCTCAACAGGCCTGTTTAAAGCATGAATCACTCAAAGTTCTCACTTTAATGACCTTCTGTATGTAATAGGGAATGCAGAGACATGGCCCTGGGTTCCCCCCCATGTAAAGAGGGAGTCAAACCTCAGCTCACCAGCCCTCACTGGTGCCTCTGGCACCACACCTTTAGGCACCAGCATCCATCAGAAGGGGGTTCCTTGAAGGAGCTTCCCCCAATTACTCTGCCCCAGCCAGGTCCCTTGGTCCTGCAGACACAAAGGACCATTTTCTACACATGCAAACTCTTTCAGCTCAATCCTGACCCAGGAGCTTTGCATGTGTAAGTGTTACCCCAGAATAAACTTCTCCTACTTCATTTCTGGAGCAAGTAGGCTTGAAGCACAAGCAGCTGGTTGGGAGGGTTCTACCACTGCGGATTCCTGCATTCCCAAAGGAGTTTCTCCTGTTCTTGACATTCGCAGAGCCTCGGCTGCATAGAATCGTGTCTCAGCACGGTCGTATGTTGGCTTATTAAGCCACACAGTCTCACTGTCCTCATGCAGGAAGAAGGTGGTAGATGGAGGTTGCTCAGCACCACTGGGAAGCAGAGTGTTGGTGGCCATCTCAATGTGTTTGATGTCTGTCTGCTTTCCAGCATTGTGGTTCTTCTTGTCCTCATGGTGGTTCTTCGATGCTTCGGGACACCCGCGTTGCTGTTGTCGGCCTTTGCCCGATGGATGCCCATCAAACATGTTCTCGTAGAAGCTCTTCTCAGCATCATCATAGAGAGGTTTCTCCAACCACACCTCTGACATGAGAGCCTGCAAGCTTGAAAGCTGGGGCTTGCCATTTACTGTCTGGTGCTCAGAGTCAGACAAACTGGTATCAAAGGAAGGAGAAGAACCGGCAGCGATGTCTGGAGCCAAGCCTGGGGTAGCAGGAGTAGGCAGGGCTGTACCATAGCCCTCATCTGGTGTCCTCATCCCAGCACTGCCATCACTTGACCACACCGATGGGATGGTTAGGACATTTGGAGGCACAAAGAACTGAGATTTCTCAAGAAACACCTTCTCAGCCTTATCAAAGTCAACCTTGTTGACCCAGACCCCCTGAACAACATGGTGACATGCAGACAGACTCCCATGGGAGCAGGACAGGGCTCCTGAAAGCATCCTTGGCTTAGGAATATGTTGGCCAGGGGACTGCTCAGCAGTTAGCTCAGTCTCAGGTGCTTCCTGGCTCTGCCCATCTGCTAGTTTCCTCCTGTATATGCTCTCAGCACGATCATAGAAGGGTTTGTCAAACCACACATGGTCAGTTAACAGACCAGTCAGGACAGAGTCTAACTTGGAGGCCACATTCTTGGGTTTGGGAGAACGCTTCCTTTTCCTTTGTTTCTTCCCATTCCTGGTTTTCTTCAGGTCTCCTTTGAATTCACCATCAACAGAGTCCTCATTGCAGACTCCATTGACAGCCTCTACCTCCTGGAGTTCCTCTGGGGCTGCAGCAGCTAGCATGGCTTCTCTTTCATAGTGCAGTCTCTCTGCTTCATCGTACTTGTGCTTGTCTACCCACACTTTCTCTATTGGGCAGGGAGGTTTCCTTGTCCTCATCTTCCAAAGAGTGGCAGCATTAAAAGATAAGCACAACAATGTAGTGGCAGCAAAAGTGAATAAAGCAAGGGCATGCAGCAGACTTTAGTGACTTACGTAATACAAGAGTGTTAAAAGCCATCACACTGTTGTTATTCATGGTTAAAGAGCCATTTAGTTCTGGTTTTCCTCTGTTCTAAAGAACTTAAACTGCCTGAACAGTTTCTGAGTCAACATAACCTATTTCTGCTGTTCTGACAAGTATTCTGAATATTATGATTTAAAAATAAAGGCACTGGCTGAAAACACTTCAAATTTCACTTCTGAGACAACTGACAACTTAAAAAATGATGATTTTGGAAGAATCTTAGACGTTAACCAGGGATTTGACCCCAATTTAGTGGATTAGTCCTTAAGTACTTGTTATATATCCCAAACTACTGGTTCGGGAAGACATCTAGAGAAAGATGTCCCAATTCTTGAGTATCTTTAGAGGTTGCTTACACCTCGGTGTGTTCTGCTGCTACAAAGCCAGCAGATGGAGCTGACTGAAAAACTATCACTCCTTTTGGTGTAAAACCCCAGGTTCTGGTTATTAAACGTGACCAAGAACTGGAGATCTCCTGATTTATTTAGTTTATCAAAAAGATCTTAAATTAAAATGACAATCATTGCATCTGATTTGTGTTTTCCTGCCCTGATCATATGTTACAACAAGAAAAGAGATATTCAAGTAGTTAATGTGTAGATTGGAAGTGGAATAGGAATTCTCTTTCCAAGTATAGAACTTGGTGTAATGCTCACATATCTAGTAAGTAGCTAGGTAGAGGTAACTACCGCTTTACCAAGCACTACATGGTCAGATCCCTGGATTTACAACATAAAAGGGCTGGAATCCAATACCTCTAAGCCAGTTCTCCTTAGTCTTTAGCTCCTGACAGCAACAAGTTTAGCTGTGACAAACAGAAGTCACCTACAGCTGAAATATCCTCCAGACTTCAGCTGATGGCTTTGTAGTTCCAAACCCTCCCTGGAAGATTTGGCAAGCCTCAAGTCCAAGGCTTGAGAATCCAGTAAAAATAAACTTATACTTTAACCTCTTTCTATTTTCAATTTTAATTCATAGAGTTTAAAATACAGCAATTTAATACTGTATTTCAATGACAAATTACTAGAAGCAATAGTAGATCATTTTCTTACTGGAGTTGTGGAACTGCTCCTCTACCAGCTGCTGAAAACACAGTGAAACAGCTCAAATCCTTTCAAAGTAGCTAAAATTTAAGCTTATTTTAAAGTCTTTATGTTATTTCACACCCCACCTGCATTTTTACACCAGTTACGGAGCAATAAACCACTTCTTACTACAGACAACTACAAAGAAAGCAGTGCTTGCAATGAACATTCATCTATTTGTTAGCATCAGCAACGGCTGGAAGCACACGCATTGTAAAGTAGGAGCAAGGCTACAAGCAAGTAGTAACTTGGGTTTGCTCATTAGGATAAGCTTCGCTGCCACAGCTTTTATATTAAGTAGCAAAGAGCATCCCACTTAAAATATAATCTTTATGTGAGATCTCAAGTTAAATGGGATTATTGGGAGGTAACATCAAGGTCTGCTGAAGAAATACCTGGATTTCAGTCACTGGAAGACTTGGAAAAGGATTAAATGATGGAAATTCAAAGTGTTGTGCGCTAAGGTCCTGCTTTGCAGTGCACATGGTCTGAAATAGCACCAAATCCATGGGAAAAGCAAAAGCACACCTGAAAGTGCACAGGTTGGACAGTACATTTGGATTTTGAGGCTCCTCAGGGCTTCTAAACAGAACATTGGATCGCTGCATTAGCCTGATATGCTCTACTTGGCTCCACATTCACATTCCTTTGTGTTATCCCAAGGGAAAAATCAGTCTGTAGCCTTCAAGGAGATGCTTTATTAAGAATACTTCATCAACCCAATGCAGGTGGCATCATACTTGGAGGTTACACCTTCAACTAAGTCAGACTCTCTATGGATGTAACAAGAAACCCAAATGTGACTCAGTACAGCTCTAACTGTCCCAACCTGTCAATATTTCATTTCCCATCAGCATTTCATTGCCCATTTGACAAAAAAACACTAAGATTTGGGGTTTAATATTTCCTTTAACAGTGCAAAACCCACACAACAGCTATAAAGTACTTACTTTTTTAGCTCCTATGAGAGCATTAAAGAAAAGGATAAAGTTAGAGGTAGTTTCACATTCTAAAGCTGCAACAGCTCATGAGTGAGGACACAGAGGGACAAGAGCCAAGTTTATCACACAGTTAATTCCCCACATAAATAATACCCTTAATTCAAGTAAAAGCCGGTTCATTCCCCAGAACTAAGTTCTCTTCATGACCCACCACCACAGAAAACCACCTAGATTTCATTTTAAAGAAATAGAAGTGTCCCAAAGGATCATGACAGAGAACCAACCAAGAAGGTCCCAACGTGCCATGTCAACTGTGGTGCAAAAGTGGAGCTCAGGTCCCCCCAGTGTCAACACCTTCAAGTCTGAAGATAAAACAATTATCATGACAAAGAATGAGTTCACATCATTGTAGTTACTTCTACCAGTAGTTAGTAACCTGTACAACATACTACGAACGAGATAAAATACAAACAGCATAAAATACTAGCAGCATCCTCAGCCTAGCAGCTCTTCAGGAGAAGCAGCAATACAACATGTGGACACTTGTGGTAGGATTTAAGGCTTACACAAAGTTGCACCTATGAGGCTACACCTACAAAGCCTGGTCAGAGACAGTTTCTCATATCACCAAATTCAGCATTACACATAAAAAGGGTGTTTCAGCAATGGAGTAACAAAAACCCCAAAGCAATCCCAAAAGTTCCCCCACATTAAATCTGGATCACAGGAATTCAAGGTTTTGTTTTCACAAGGGCTATTACCAGGGAAAAACCTCCATAAAAGGAATTTACAAGTGGAAAACCATTTTCCAATGAGTCCAATATATTTATGGCACCTATTTGTATCCTTTACTAAATGAAACCTTTAGTAACTTTAAGCCAGAAGTTGTAATAAAGACCAGATTCTCAATGAAGTATAGTTCACAAACATTAAAAAGATGAAAAAAGAAAAGCCATTTCTACTCTGTGTTCATAAGTTTTCCCAGAGGAAGCTGGGAAACGGCAAAAACAAGGATTTTAATCACACAAATCATCATCCGAGCTGGTGCCAAGAGCCTGATGAGATGAGCTGCACACCATTAATACCTGAGCAGAGCACTACCAGTTCTCCCAGCACACATTTGCCTCAGACAAGTGAGCTCACACTCATAGAATCATGGAATGGTTTGTGTTGGAAAGGACCTTAAAGCTCATCCAGCTCCAACCCCTGCCACGGGCAGGGACACCTTCCACTAGAGCAGATATTTAAGGCAAAAGTCTCTCCAAAGAGCACAGTCGCACCAAGCACCGATTCCTGTCCCGAGTGCATGCAAGAACAGAACCCAGGGGAAGGTGACCTCAGTGTGTGCTTAATGATGGGCGGGAG
>NW_009943384.1:21195-23651 GCF_000696875.1 Nestor notabilis
GCCACTCGGGAGCTGCTCCAGCCCCTGCTCATCCTCGTGGCCTCCTCTGGACTCGCTCCACATCTTCAGAGGGTCTGGATGAAATTTAAACTGACATGGATTAAGTGCCTGCACCATGTCACTGCTCAATCTGGTTTGAAACAGTGAAGATTTACCACAGCACTAAACCACAGCATGTGTGGTTGTTTCAGCACCTTCCACCCCATGTTCTCAACTGCTTCACCTCCTCGAAGTTTTACAATTAAAAGAACATGAAATAGTTTTATCAACACTCTCCACTGGCAAAAATCAGAGCACAGGAACTAGAGCTGAATTAGGGATCCATCAAACTGCACTTAAAGTGGAGTGACATGAAGAGTTACACTCAAACCACATCCATCTGCTGCCTTCAATCATTCTTCAGAAAGTTTTCCATTTAATTTCCCTTTTTTAAGCACAAAGATAAATACTTTGAGACAGAAACTTCATTAAAAGTGTTTAAGCAACACAAATCTATGAGTAGAAAGCAAAAGGGCTCTTACTGCACACACCAGAGAGTGGCTCCTGTGTAGTCAGTGCAGTGCAGACAAATACCTGGTGTTTTACAGAGCATGAAGCCACTGGAAAGGGAAATACTATTATTAATCTTTATCAATGCCACCAAAACCATCACAGATCAGTGCTTAGGCCTCCCATAAACTGTTAAAGAGGGCTACAACCCCCTGAAATCCTTTTAATCTGCTTCAGAGCTTTGGGTTTGGTGTTGTCCTGTCACCGCATCCTGGGCATTTCAAGCCAGAACAAATCTGTGTTGTACTGCAGGGAAATGCAGGAAGTTAAAAGTAGGCAATGAAAAGGTCTCTAAGTCCAAAAGAAGCTTTGGACTTCAGCTATTTGTTTAAAGGGTCAGTAAAACAAAAGCAGGCAACACATTACCCTAAAGCTGGAGCCAAAAGCCAACTCCATTTACTGGTTTAATGAAGGCCACTTTTTCCTCTTTCAACCATAAGAAAGTTGTATTTCTCCTGAATTAAGAGGCCTATAAAACAGATGTAGGGTTTTGGGGGCAGTCAGGTGCTGAATTCCACCAGATCCTGCACAACTTCTTGCCCTGGAACTGAAATGCTCATCTCATGTGTGAGGCTGATTTGTCGGCTCCCAACAGGGCACAGCAAGTCAGGCAGCAGCACAGTCTGCAAGCAGCAATCCCAGGAATAACTGAAGTTGTGGCTTAAGATGTTCCTGATAACCTTGGAAAGGCTCTTTAGGTAAGAGCAGATCTCATCCCTCACTGATTTCAGGAGGGATACATCGTTTTCTGCAAGCAAAGACTACAGACTGTGGTTTGACCCCCAAAACACCCCCAGGTACAGCCCCAAAGCTGCAGCCTCAGCTTGACACATGGGCTCCACCACATTCAAGGTGTGTCACCCACATCCTCTTAGTGAATTGCTTCTTCCCAGAACTTCCACTGCAGAAAAGCAGGATCATTTCAAATGGGCATTTAGGAACCAGTTAGACACACCTGCCCCACAGCAAAGGCAAGGCCAGCATCTACCCTGCCGCACCTCCTGCCTGGTCTCCTTTTGGTGATTCAGAGCTCAACCAAAGCTGGTTCCACACCAGAGGGGCTGATGGTGGCCTCTTGCAGCTGAAGGAAGCAAATCCAGCCCCTCCTCCTCAGTGCTTGGTACTGAGGAGTTAAAGCAAAATGAAATACTGAGGGTTGTGTTGTGTTGCTCTTCTGCTGGTTTAAGTCCCTAAAGTGGGTCTCTCCCAACTCGAGAGAAGCAGGACACAGCCAGGAGAGGGCCCACCATCACCTTTACTATAACACAAAGCTCCACAGTAACCTTTAGCCAGGGAAACAACAATTCCCAACCCTGACCACCTAAAAGCATGACTCTTTACTCCAAGAAAAAAATACTGCTGATGGCTTATGAAGAGAGAATGAAGAACATGGGAAATAAGCAGTGGGAAAGAGGAAAGTCATCTTCACACAGTAAAGTAGTGGAAAATAGCTTAGGTGAAGAGAAAAAGGCATTACCTGCAAGGTCAAGGAGAAAGAGGCCCACCTAGAAAAGGAGAGGAAAGAATTACAGCTCTACAGCCAAGGGAAGTTCTTTTCTCCTCCATCCTGAGCACAAAAGGGTTGAGAACATCAGATTCAACTCAATTCCAATGATGCAGACATGAAAGAACAAATCCATACCAATTCCTGGATGGGAGGAGGGGAGGGAATGACACTGTAGCAGCCTCAGCAACTTTAGCTACTGCTGTAATCCCTCACAACCCCCCAGAGAGCACATTAGCAGCCTCTGCAGAAGCATTTGGCTCTGCCCATACCCCAAATATAGCCCTGAAAAAGAAACCTCCTGGGTGAGCTGTCGCTGAAACAAGAAGCAGGAGCAGGACAAGCTGCTGGAGGCACTGCCAAGGTTACAGAGGGGCTGGGAATAGCAGCACATGGAGAGAGG
>NW_009943384.1:23682-25220 GCF_000696875.1 Nestor notabilis
GAGCAGAGCACCTACAGAGCAAGGGCAGGGCTGGATGAGGCCACTGTTCCAGTTTGAGAAGCTGCCAGATGACAGTTTCCTTTTGAGTGTCCCTTTGCAGGTGACTCAACAAAAAAGCTCTTGGTGAGAAGAGCAGCCCCCAAACGTATCAGAGCTGCTGAGACACGGGGTGCCCTAAACTCCTCTCCTTACCAGAGCAAGAACAACACTGACACCCCCCCAGGCTTGAAAGAGGCTTCATGTAGCAGAGGTATCCCCCAAAACAGGGAACCTGTCCCCAAATGATCTGTGGAGTCTTCCCGCACCAGCCCATCCAATAGAACCTGCAAAAAGACCCCCAAGAACAGGGAGACCCCTGCAATCCCCTTCTCCTAAGCTTGGGAAGGGAAAAGGGATCTTCCAGGTAATAAATGGCCCCTACATCCTCCTTTCTTGGGGTGTGAGGGGAGAAGAGACCCCACAGGGAATGGGGGGGGCCCTCCAAACAGGGAATGGGGTGATGCCCCACAACCCCCTTCCCAGACCTATGAAGAGGAAAAGGAACTGAGATTATGGGGGGCATAAAAGGGGGGGTGACCCCACTATTCCCTGGGAATTTGAGTGGGGAGAACTAAAACCCAAAGACCAAGGGCACCCTAAACCTTCTCCCTCAGGACTTCAGGGGTGAAGGCAACAACCACACCGACACCTCCCCAAGCCTGAAAGAGGCTTCATGTAGCAGAGGTGTCCCCCCAAAAGAGGGAGCATCTTCCCCTATAACCCATGGAAGGGGCACAGTTTTAGGGACCCCTCCAGCATCAGCCCATCCAGTCCTTACACTGGTAACAGGGTGCTCTTGGAACCTACCTAGAGCCTGTGATGAAAAAAAAGTGACCCCCAAGAACAGGTAGAACCCTACAGCCCCCATTCCCTAAGCCTGGGAAGGGAAAAGGGATCTCTCAAGTAATAAGAAGGCTCCATAAAGCCCTTTCGTGGGGTGTGAGGACAGAAGAGACCCCACAGGGAATAGGACTGGGCTCCCACAACCCCCTTCCCAGACCTATTAAGAGGAAAGGGAATTAAGAGCCTGTGGGGGGCATAAGGAGTGTGTAACCCCACTATTCCCTGGGAATTTGAATGGGGAAAAGCAATTCCAAAGACTCAGGGCACCCTGAGCCCTCTCCCTCAGGACTTCAGGGGGAAAAACACAGCACAGACACGAGGAAGGAGGTTTTGGGGGGACTTCCATCCACATTCCCAAAGCTGTGAAGAGGAAAGGACCACACTGACAATGGGGGAACCCCACAACCCCCCCTCCCTGGAGCTGAAACAGGGGAAGAGGCTCCCACATACAATGAGGATCCCCCCTTTCCCACCCAGGGGCCGCATCGCTAACAAGGGACCCCCAAATCCTCCTTTAACGGCCCGTGAGCAGCAAGGGACCCCAAACAGAACAGCGAGATGACCAGAGCCTCCATCCTGGCGACTGCAGGAGGAGAAAAAGACCCCACAAGCGCTTCTCCCGGCCTCTGAGCCGGAAAGGACCCCACAGACGAAGA
>NW_009943385.1:0-10346 GCF_000696875.1 Nestor notabilis
CCTAACTATTCTATGATTCTATGATTTCAGTATACTTTGGAAGTGGAATTAAATCATATTTCTTAAGTTAAGCATAGCTCATCACAAAAGTTGAAGTCATTTCAGACATCAGAGATCTGCAAGCTATTGAGTTCCTGTTATTAAATATTTTTTCCATTTCAGCTGACTAGTGCCTAAAGGCTGATTGCATAGAATAGTTAGAACTTGCTGGGGGAAGAAGGGACAAACCTGGACTTCTCTTGAGTTGGATTAACAAACTCATTATATATTACATGTTTACAGGCATCATCCAAGGACAGACAACATGAATCTAAAAAATGGTCAGTATAAAGCTCTAGAAAATTTTAAGGAAACATACATGAGTCAAAAAAGAAAAATATGGTGGGGTTTTTTTTTTTTTTAGATTTGAATATTAGTATTGCCTATATTTGTACACAAAGTATCATCAGCTTTTCCTTTATATAAATCTGTTCTTAATAGGTACTGTCCCCAGAAACCATAAGAAGACAGGATAACACATGGAAAAGAAAAAAAAAAAGTCAGAGAATTCCTCCGGTAAAAGATAATTACAGCTATAATATTTAGCTTTCTAATGTAATTAAAAACCAATTTAAAGCTGGATACTTTGATTTCTTTTGCTGCCTTTTTACATTGCAATCTGCATTTCAGTCAGTGAATTTAAAAGGGACAATTAGAGTCTAAATAGCTTACAATATTTTTTTCTTTTATAGACTGCAAGTGCAAATCTAACAGTTAAACTGATAATTGGTGATAGCAACTGATCACTTGTTCTAGGCAGTTTTCATCAAGTTTAATTTTATGCATCTAGGTGAAGAGTTGCCCAACAGACAAACATAAGGAAAAAAAAAAAAAGGTAGAAAACAGGAAACTGCATAAAAAAGGACTTTATGGTTACTGCTCTATTGGTAAGAAACACAGTAAACCAAACTGAATGTGTTTTCATTGAAACAGATTTTAAATGATGCCCCACTAGAAGCATTATATAACCAGTTACAAAGTTTTTGCCTTTAGATCACGCTTAAAGTGTCTCATCAAAATTGCATCTTGAAGGAAAGAAAATCACAACTTATTAAATATAAATATATGATGTTAAAAACTGCTTTTAGTGTGGTTATGTAATATTTATTGTTCTGTGGCTAAGGTCATATAAAGATCACATGTGACAGGTGATGTATTTTAATTACTCTTTTTATATTAAATGCCTTTCTACTAAGCTAATTTAAATGTTCTTGTCTTCTTGTTCTGGAAACTATTTAAATCATGAAGTTCGTAGGAACTGTTACACTCCAAATAATTCAGGAGCCAAACTAGAAGTATTTCAGAAGTTACCTTTTGGAGATACCAGAGTTTGGGTTCAGGTGTCAGGATTACATTCCTGTTTCTTGTGCCAGAATATTGTGAAACTACTACATTTACTCAGTTCTAACAGGTCCTGGCATAATTTTCACACTTAGGCTAGGACCACCAAAACTACTATTTTCAAGGCTATATTTACCCACATTTGAAAGCCACTGCCCTACCTAGTACTAGCACCAGAATATTGTTTGAGAGCAGGGCGGCGCAGTAGGTGAGTATGGGGTACAACTGCTCCATGACTGCTCCTGGTTCTACCTGGCTATGCATGACCCTCTCTTTCGATGCCATGGCATCCGTCAGCAGGTTTTAATTACCCTAGCTGACACCCAAGGAGAGTTCTGCTCATTCACAGAGCAGGTAGGACAGAAACAAGCTGTGAAAGCACAAGAAATTTCCCACCCCTGTGCCACTAATGAGCTTCAACCTTGACCTAAAAGCAGTAGCAAATGTTGAACTCCAGGTCCATAAAAGCCTTGGTCTCTCTTTGGCTGCAAAAGAGAACAACCATTTGTGATGGTGATTTATAATTACCATTTTTAACCATTGTAGTAAGGACTCTCCAGGATGACAAAAAAAAACCCCAAAAAAAAACCCCAAAAAAACCCCCAAAAAAACCCAAAAACCACCCCAAAAAAACCCCACCAACAAAAAGACAAAACAAACTTGCTTCATTCTTTGCCAGGATTTTTCTTTTTTTTTATTATCACTAAAGAACAAGTACCAGCATTTACAAAAGAGGGGATACCTTTGTTCATATCCAACCAAGGGATTTCTATTTTGAAAGAAGACAAGCCGCTCCTTTGGTAACGCCTTCGCGTGGCCAGTGTAAATGACTGTACACCTATATTTGCAAAGTGCTGCCTCTGTTTTGACAAATTAAACATGGTCCAGAGTACGTTTATGGATTCTAAATAAAGAGGAATAGATCTTCCTTCTTCTGAAGTTGTGGCTAGCTTCCAAGTTACTTCAAAAGGGAAGAAGTTAGGGTACTTGCTGATAGTTAACAAAGGTGTAACAGTGGAATTTGGCTTAAGGTATAGGAAAACATTCCCATTAATTAGAATAAGTCATGTTCAACCCAGAACCACTCTACTACTTTCGAAAGAAGACAAAGTTAGACTAACCCCATTGATGGACTTGCTAGCAGTAGAGGAGTCTCACAGCCCAATGTCAAAGTTTGGGGCAGTAATTCGGTGATGTCAGAGCTTTTTTTGCTGAGATAGACTAATGTGTCTTTTTATACTCTTTGGTAAGTGCTCAAGGTACCAGTTACTTATAAGCATCAATAATTACTGTATTGTACAGTATCACACACTGAAAACACAGGCAAGAAATGTAAATGGGCTGTAAGTGTCAATGCAAATTTTCCTATTCTGAGAATGTGCAATATGCAAGCATGGGTTATTTATTAATTTTTGTCATCACTGATTGATATCTTGATTAATTGCCAGAAGGCATTGGACCAGGTGTTAACTATGTGCAGATTGGATGCAGTGTTCTGTGAACTTCACGCTGTATTAAAGGCACAGACATGCCCAGTTGGAGCAATAAGCCTTTGTTTGCTTTGGCAGGGCTTGCAGCTCCCCGGGGCCAATGCCATAAAGAGGTTTCTGTTAGAAGCCGCAGTGCTCATTGTAGAAAAATTGCCCCTCAAAAAATTAGCATGGTACAATGAAGGATGCATAATGTTACGCAAATGACAGCTGCTTAGCTGAAACAATAGCTGGGAGATGGCATTTGCCAGGGTGCACATCTCATGTAAATTAACTTACTAACTGTTTCAGGAAAAATAAAAGAAGTGAAGCCTGAACCTGTACGACCACTTCACGGATCCATCCTGGGGGCACAGAAGAACTGCAAACTCCCACTAATATCAAAGCAAGTTGGACCGGGCCCTCAGCTTCTGCCCCTTGGATGCCGCCTGGAGCCGAGCAGGGCAAGGGCTGCCAGCAGCAAAGTTTGCCTTGTCAGGGCAGAACAAAGCCCTGGAATCTGCTTTACAGGTGGAAATCCAGAGTCATTTCCCCCAAAGCAGCATATCTGCAGCTGCTGAGACAGCACAAAAAGGAGACCACAAGAACCCCCATCCACAGCAAAGAGCAGAGCCCATGGTGGAGGCATGTGTGGGCTTCATCCTGCACCACGCTCTGCTTTGCCCACCTTGGGGAACTGGAGCTTCCCTATGGTTGCAGCTCCAGTCTCTAACCATGTTCACCCAGGGGATGGGTGGATTTTCCCCTGATTTACAGCCACAGGGGAAAGAGCCCAGCAGAGCCAAAATGCTGCGAGGAGGATCAGAATAAGTGCCTGGGCCTTTGTGTTCTCTGCGCAGCAGAAGGGACATTGTCCTTGTTCAACCGATTAGAAATACTAATCATTGACATAAAAATCTAGCCTTGGAGTGCAGTGCAGGCTAAACCAGAAAAGGCTATGCAGCACAAAAAAAAAAAAACCAACAAAAAAACAAAAAAACAACCCAAACAAAAAAAAACACCAAAAAACCCAAAAACAACCAGCACGGGGGGGAAGTGAAAAGAAAGGGGGGAAAAAAAAAAAAAAAAAAATTGCAATATGCTCTGGGTTGAGTTGCATTACTTTTTGCATCTTCAAATCTAGAATTGCCTTGGTTTATTCTGAGCATCTTGCCAGAAAATAAATTCACAAGAATGTACAGCATAATAAGAGTGAATAGAAAAAAAAGTCGTGCTAAATTTAACACTAATGCATAATTTTATTTATTTCTAATAGATTTGGGGGGTGTCAACCAGATGTGTCAATAGAAAGAAGCAAGAATCAGCCCCAGAATCCAAGGCCATAAAAGAAAGTATGCTGAAAGCCAAGAGTAAAGCAACCAATCATTTGTCATTTCTAAGGGAGGAGAACAATCACTTAATATATGGGAGCTAGAGGGGGGGAAGGAGGAGAGCATGGAGCACTGGTTTGATTTACATAGGAGTTTTCCTTCATAGTGCAAGGATTAACACAGCCCCTACTGAAAAGGCAGGAGAGGTCTAAAAGCAAACAAGGTGGTGTTTGGGATTTTTTTCTTTTTTTCTTCTTCTTCAGAGAGGGCCCTGTGATATTGCAACTGTTGCTCATCACATTAGCAGTGTGGGAACAGGAAAGAAACCATACCGTGAAGGGGGGGAAAAGGGAGGAGGGCTTGGGCATGGGGGAGGGGGCCATCAGTTGACAGCAAGGAGAAGCAATTAAAACCTAAAATAAGAGGTGGTTGTGAAATGGCCTTTGCATTAGGACTCAGCCAACAAAAATGTTTACTTTGTAACAGAACTACTATGGGCTGAAGAATAAATCAAGACCAAGTAATTACTCATCACCTAATTTGGAGATGGAAAAAAGCAGTGACGCCAGGGAGGCAGGGCTCAGCCCAAGTGAGCCCCAACAGCCATGTTGGGGATTAATGCGGCTGCTACTGCTGGAATTGGGGAATTGCATTTGCATAATGCAGGTCTTGCCCCAAGCCTCCAAACCATCCAGCTGGGAGTAACAGGAAGCCAGCATGGCTGGAGCAGTGTAATAACACCTATTTCAGAGGCCACATCTGGGATTATGGGCTCCAAATTTTAAGGTGAGTCTTCTAAACAATACTGGTGTTGGAGGACAGCATCTTTTCTAAACTGCTCATAGACCACACACTTGGTGCAATATAAAAAGTGAAATTAAACTTGTTAAACCAACACAGAAGCTATGATTAAGCACAAAGTAGATGGTTTAAGTTCTTCGTAAATAAGATCTCCTTGTAAAAATGTTACACTTTGGGGACCAAAAGATTTTGAAAACAAACAAAAAACCAACCACAAACCCTTCAAATTTGTTGACACAGTGAAAATTAGCAGTAAGCATTGATAGATACGGAAACAAAGAGCCACATGCTAAGAAAAGTCCTTTTGGACAATTTCAGCCATAGGTTGCCATACCAACAAGATTAAAACAAGTGAACTGATGCAACTCCAGTATGGATTTCAGTCTGCTAATATGTACCAGCCCACAACCCGATCTTACGTTTTCAGAAAAGGTTTTCTGAAGTCTTAATTTAAATTTACCTAAATCTTAACCTGTTATCACAGATCAGTGCTTCATTTTATGCATTTTCAAACACAGACAATTTCTGGTTCTGTTGTAGATAACTAGCTTTATGCAACTTTGACTATTAACCTAGTCAAAGGACATTCAGCTGTACTTCATAACAAAAAACTGGTAAAGGATATATTTCTACAGTCATAGCTGCAAAAGCAATTCCTTTAGATGTCCTGGGGCTACACATAAGAGCAGGCTGCAGGCCGGTTTCATGGTAGAACTGTAACACAAGCTCTGAGCATAGGAATACCAGGAACATCCAATACAGCTCTTCACAACTGGACAAATATGACATATAATTTCACTCATAGACTTGTTTTACTGCATCTTAAAAGATGATTGTCTTTGCTGTCCTTTTAGAAAAGTTTTCCAGAACTTCACAGTTTTGTTGACAGCTAGAAATCCTTGATTTCCATCTTAACCATATTCATGAACAACTTAATGTTTTGCTTTACTACCTACACTGTTCTTTGGGTTAATTTTTTTCCCCACCTTTATTATTTACTCATGTGATTTGTTTGTAGACAGCAATTTTGCCCCTTCTCTGCTTTCATTTTACTGAAAGAGTCAAACTTTTTCCAGTTCCACTCATAAAATAGACTCCCTTTTCCCAGTCCTCTATGGTAACTTTTCTTTGAAGTTGCTTCAGTAAACCACTCAGTTGAATATGGGTGACTAAAAGTTACATCTTATTTTGTGTATACAAAGCCTTATTTACAAGCTTTAAGAGCTCATGCCTTTACTACAAATAGTTGCCTGCACTCTATTTGCCTTTTTCATGGTTGGATTAGAAGGTAGCTTACAATGATCCTCTGTTCAACTGCTATGCCCTGCAGTAGTTGTTGTACACCTAGACAGTGCAACTATTAGTACTCTTACTTCGTTTCTGGTTGATAAGTTCAGTTTACAAGAACCTACGCTGACCAAAGTCATGACCTCGCCCCTTTGTACCACACAATATTAATTTCATGGTCATTCAAAACCTGGGCTGTCCTGGGTATTACAATGCCTCATGTCTCCAACACTCTTAACAGCAACATGTCTCATTGGCACACTAACTACCTTTTTTTTTTTCCCCCTGCAGTACTTGAAATGGTCAACTGTTCATCTCTCTGGAACCAACAATGATGTTTTCTTCCCTTCGCTAGTTCTACAGTACCTGCTTTATAACACCAAACCCTACCTTCTCCTCAACTAATACTTTCCTATGTAGCGCTGCACTATATGCTTCACTGAAAAACAAATGTTAGATCTAGCACAGTTGGCTTGCCTGTAACATCAGTTATCACATCAAAGAACACTATAGGATTAGTCTGGCATGATCATCTTTTGTTGGAACCACACTACATTTCTATCACATTCTCCACTTACTATCATGTCTAATAATACCTTCCTTTATAATTTGTTCCAAGGAGTTGCATACTTCTCAGGCCACATTAGAAAGTTTATAGTTGCCTGGATAATTTTTATACATTTCCTTAATGTCCATGGATAAATAAATACATTTGCTATTCCACAGTCACAACATCAGCTTGACAAATGCATTAAAAATCTTCACTGGTAGAATTCCACTGCACACTACCAGGTTTTTTCTAATTTTTTTTTTTTAAATGTAGACTATGTAGTACTTCTACCTCAGATGTGCCGATTTTCACTTTCTCATTAGAAGTCTTGGTTGCACCTTCACACTTCAAATTACCATATTTATTTAAAAACTAGAGGCAAAGTATCAACTTACTTATTGGGACACTACAAACTTCTTGATTGTGTCACTGCTGAGCAACTTCGCTTCCGTGTTCCTTGCTCTCTTTTATTGGTATGGCTAAAGAAAGTCTTACTATTTAACTTCCTTTGCAAGGACACAGTCAGCTTGACCTCTGGCAATTCCGAAAGTGGTACAGAGGCTCAAGAAAGTTTTCAGTTATCTGTTTTATTCATCTGTTGACTGAGCTTCAGGACTTTCAGGTTTGGCAAGACATGCGGAAGAAAAAGAGACTTCTTCATACACTGCAAAATCAGAAAAATATTGCCAGCTCCCTAGGATTGCACATCTACTCTGTGGAATAAAGATGACAATTTAGGTATCTAAAAGGGCGGTAGAAAAATCTAATGAAAATCGGGTATAAAAAGCATTCACTACTGAAATAATCTAAGCGTAGCCAAGACCCAAATTATCATTAGAACCTTATTTTCTCTCTTGAAATCATGCTTTGACAGCATGCACATATGCTCGCAAGCACTGTGAGCTTGCAGGAAGCAAAGTAATCTGTGAGGGAGGTAGCTTAAGGTCAACTCCCTTAATGTACGACACTCATTATTATAGCATTGCTCAGGGAAATACAAGGTAAATTTATGACCACAGGTCATTTTTACTTCTGAGACTTCTGAGGGTAAGAATGATAGGGGTTACTCCATCCCATCCACCTCTTCCCCCACCTCCAGCAGCTCTCATTTGGGACAACCAAACCTCAGTTTTATCATGGTGCTGAACAAATTTCTTGAATGACAAGAAATAATTTTGGAGAATTTGCAGTAAAACTAGTTGAATATTTAAACTAATTGTATCAATTTCTTGTGTTATTTTACACCCCATTATCTATCTTTTAATATACTGCAGCATCTGATGTCTTCCAGGAAAGTGCTAGATGGATAACTTGTTCTGTCTTAGCCCAACCAGTGTCAAGTCTTGGAGCAAAAACACTTCACAAAGGTTGGATCTTGGATTTGGCCTGAAATTTCTGAAAGCAGTTTTATCTGTGTGCTGTGCATGTGGGTTGTGTGTCTTTCTGAAAGCACCCAGAATTGTAGAGAGTGTGTAGCCTTTGAGACAGGAACAGAGAAGAGGAAAGCAGCTGTTCCCCCTACCTTCCCACTCCAAAAGCGGAAAAGTGAATTGCTGTACTCCAGTCTCAAGGATCGTAATTATGAATCAAGGACTTTGATGGTCATATCCCAAAATAAGAACCAGCCGTTTTCAGACTCAACATTTATCAGCAGCTTGGACACAGTCCAATTCTTCTAATTGAAGAAGGCAACATCAGCAGTCACCACATCCAGGTCATTCCTTGCAGAGTCATTGACACAGATGCATTAGCACACAGTCACAGGACTGCCTCTCATTTTTCACTCCCAGCTTCCCTCTCCCAAGGTGAAGTCCTCAGGATGAGAGCCCCGAGACAGCCAAGCTTTCTGCAGGTTTGGGACTGTGCTCAGCACCATGGAAACTTCTAAATGGTAAGTGAGGGGAGCCTTCTGATGACTCCATTTTAAAAGAATGACACCATGGTCATTTCAGTGAACATCCAACTTCTGGAGGCTTTCCTCACCCTCCAGCATCCTGGCTGTGCATCTCAGCCTAGCATGCCAAATCTGAGCATGTTCGTCTGAACACGTTAAGGAATATGTGACAGCCTCAATCGGATCACAACATTACTGGAGAATGAGGTACATCAACATGAAAATACTATGAGGGTGAGATCACCCTCTCCTCATTCAGTTCAGCATGGATTCTGCCAAACTGTGTGCCAGGCAGCTTCAAAAAAACCTAGGAGCTTTATGTAAAAAGTGGCTACTGATCATGCCCACATGTTGCCAGTATTTAAGGTGTTACCTACCCCCTAATTACAACAGCCTCGGATCATGCTAGCTACAGGAGGGTTATGCCCAGGCACACAGCTACAGCATCAACATCCTGCTTCATCTGTGCTGAGTTGCTTGTATAGACACAACACCCCAAGTTCCATACAACCGCCATCAGTAATCAAATGGAAGCTGTGAGAAGAAAACATAATGGTAATTGTTCTTGCCTTGATGCGATCGCAGACATGGCCGGATTCCCACTGTATTGGAAAAGGTAAACCAAGATACCACATAAGCATGCAGGTGACTCACTGCAACCGAGAGTCTCTACACAGCTGCTTTGTCACACTTCAGACAAGACCTTACTCTGACTCAAAGCATCAGATTGGACAGATTGTATTATATCTAAAAGCATTCCATGTTATTTCCTTTTAAGAAAATCCTTCAGAATAGCCAGCAATGTCTCTGCATTAGCATACCAGGAGTTCTAGCTCAGGTGGTGGCTGTTTAGTATGGTCAGACTTAACCTTTCAATCCTACTTTCTCACTTGGTGCCAAAATGTTGAAACTTTGCTTGCTCAGTTTCATCATCAAAGAAAATTGGCCTGGAAGATCTGTTCAGCTGTTCAGAGAGTTATGAGAAATCAAGGAAAATGATTTACAATTTAAGAAAAAAAAAAAAAATCTGTTCAATTAAGGCAAAAAAAAAAAGTTAAAGCTGATTCACACACCAATTTAAAAAAAAAAAAAAAAGGAGCAGAAAAGAGGGGGAAAGTCTCCAAGTTCACCACGTCTCAACTGCCAAATAAAAACCACGGGGTGGGGAAGGAAGGAAAAAAGAAAGCATATAAGCAGTTGTGGGGAAAAAAAGTAACATCAATAACCTGAGGAAATCATATCCTGAGTGTCACAGGTATTGAGAGCGCTACCTGTCCTTCCTTTCCAGCCCTGGAGAAGCTGCTGAGATGCATAAAAGAGAATGCAATATTGAAGTATGCGTGGCCCTAACCTGCAAACTCCAGAATCAGAAACAGTTATCCTAGTATGAGCAACACAGAAGTACTGATAAAGTTTCCAAGAAAAGGTGGATTCCATCATTGAAAGTTCTGCGTATTTGTTACATCTCTGTACGATGCAATTGTCCAATAGCTTACAACGTAACAGTAGCACAAGTACAGTCATTGCTACCATATGGACAAGAGTTGTAAAACCAGAGGTTTTAAAAAAAAAAAAAAAAAAAAAAAAAAAAAAAAAAAAAAAAAAAAACCAAAAAACAACCATCTCAAACATAA
>NW_009943385.1:10374-67071 GCF_000696875.1 Nestor notabilis
AAAGGGCTGTTGACTATCATTAAGACAGATACCTCACTGCCAAAGAATTTGAAATACAAAGAACTGATGTATATGAAATAGAAAACATTGTTTGGGGAGGGGACTTCGTAGCACATCTTTTTAAGTAAGAGTAGTATCAGCCTCATATTTCTGAGCTCAGGGTTCATGAACAGGGGCTTTAAGTTAGGCCCATTACTCCCTTCACAGTGTGAAAATTAAAATGAGCTATACTGCAAATAACTAGCATTTTTCAATAATTACTGCCATGCTAGTGCATCTGGAGATATCTGAATGACATCTCTCTTCATTACCAGAAGGTAACTACTTCTTCATTTTGACTAATATAATTTTAAAAACCATCATACCAGGTGCCTTATATTTGGAAAATCTTGAAAGCTTTTAGATGTACAAACACCCTTCCCACCACTCTTGGCTTATCTTTTATTTACCCTACTGGGTATACAACAATTGATGCTTCTTCAAAGCAAGGACTTCCCAGCTGATTAGCTGTGCTGAGCTGGCTAAGCTTATTAAAGGTGATTAATGCATTCAAGTATTTTTTCCCCCCACTCGTTAGTTCAATTTCTTGCTCATTATGCTACTGGTCTTTTTATATTAAAACAGACCACCTGGATAGCAGAGAACTTCATAATCTCAGTCCAACAAGATCAACACCTGTTGTACATGTAATTAATCATAAGGCACTGCACGGCTGTATTCAGTTAAAAAGCTAAGATTATCTAACAACAGAAGCAATACACCACATTAGCAATCAGCTTTTGAATCCTTAAAATGCAGTTAAAAAAAATCAGAGAAGTGAGTCAGTACAAAGGGGCTCATAATTATTCTCTCTCCATATTTAGGAGTCCATATGGCATTTGTGACGTATAAAAGTCAGCATAGAATTTTCTGATGAAAAATTCAGTTCTAAAAAAATTCACATTCTCCTTGAGGCTGAGAAAAATCAAATGGTCTTTCTGTCAATGACATTTTCACTCTACATTAAGAAATTAAAGAAAGGGTTTGGATATTACATTACAAAAAGAACCCAGAGGTTCAATATACTTTACTAGTCTGAACACGGATTGGGAACCACAAAGTCCAATCATATCTCCATCTTTAACTCACTGTGTGGTTTGGCAAGTAGCTTAATGACTTTGACTGTGTTTCTTCATCTGTACAATGTGGGAAAAAATACTAACTTGATTGGATTTTTGCAGGATTTAATGTATATAACATGCTTCCAAATACTAAAGCCTCATATGAGTATTATCAGCTTTGTTATGGTGCATTAAAGCGGAAAAAACATGTTCTTTTTAACAGCGAAAAAAAAATATGTATCTATGATCCATAAGGAGGAGGAGATTCACTGTAAAAGGTAAGGCCAGAAAAACATAATTGTTTGAAGAATTACAACAGCACAATACACACAGGAAAAACAGAAGCCCTGTAAGTACCACCACATGAAAAAAAGGACCTGTGCACTTACACACACATAACACACACAAAAAAATTCTTAATCTTAAAGCTCAGGCCATTAGTCTAATACATTTTAAATACATCTGCCTGAATTTTCATACTAGAAGCTTCAACACAATCTTAAGGCAGACTGAATGAACAACAAAAGTCAAATTAGAAACCTCGATCTTATTAGCACTGTAAAGGTGGTTAAGACTAACCAAAACCACATGCACTATGTACAACCTGCAGTTAGGAGTGGGAGCTGGATGGTCAATTAAGCTGAATGCAAAGGTAACATATGCATTAAATAGTAGTAGTTGTTATGCATTTTTCCTAGAGAGCTCAGGTTCTTCAGGGATCAGGAGTATTGTGGGTTTTATCACATCATGACCTTCTACTGAGCAGGTGCGGAGGGATTCATACCAAGGTTACTGGCTCCTTTACAGCTAACAGCACACAGGTCTAACCACCTGCATGAGTTAAGTTCATAAATCTCTCCTATTGAATGTGCACCTCACACTGCCAAGTTTAATAAGCCTACCAAAAATTCATTCAAACTTACACAGATCATATGATCCTTAGCACAAATCAGAAAGCCCCAAGACAAAAAATACTCCGCATCTCCTTGTTTGTTTGTTCCCATCCATCCCCCATCCTGCCCATTTTCTGATATCCAAGTTCTTCATGTTTTCTAATTATTTTTCCTCCAGCAGCTTTTCATCAATATTTTGTTTTGCCAACAGTAGATGAGAAGAAATGGACGCAAGTTATCTTTAAAAAATACATGTTTAGATCCACTTTGAACTTGTTTGCAGCCCTTCATTTTTACTTTGTGTCTATTTTCTGTTCAAGAAAGCTAAAGATCCACAAATGCATGTTTGTCTAAAGGCAAGTAGCTGACTATGCAGCTGATTTCAAATGGCTCAATTCTTCTCCTCCAGGCTGAGAGAAAGCCTTTAGGTGATATAATATATATCATACAAGCTGAGGCAGGCAGAAGGTCCCACCCATTCTTCCTGAACAATCCTCATTGTTATCACCTGCTAGGCTCTGAGCTGCAACCAGCTCATTACCACCTCTGCCAAGAGCTAGGGAAGCAAAGGAACCACTGAACACAGGTCCAATGAGAAGATGATTAGAGATATGAGTATCAACCAAGCTTCAGTGATACTGCAACCCACATAATTTTCATAACCTTCCATCTTGGATGCAGGGAAGGATCTGAGGAACTTGCAGTCAGTCTTCAGGATTTACACAGCAATACTAGAGTCCATCCCTTGCATATCCCCCTGTTATAACTGATGTGGAATAGGGGGAAAAATCTTCCTAATTAATGATGTCAGCAAAGACCCTAATGCAGATGAGGTGAAGACAGCTTCTGACGATACGTTGTGCCAGACACTCATAGCAAAGATCACATGTGCAGACAGACGCACTCCCAAACTTTGACTGATGCAAAAAGTGTCTGGGAATCTAGACAATTCACATCACTTTCTGCAGATGTCTCACTTGTTATCTTAAACAAAATGATATCAAAAAACATGGTGTGTTTAATTTTCAGTTGCCAGTTTCAGCTTTGTCACTCTCAGCAAGTTATGGCTACGCTGCCAGTGCTGTCTGCTTAACTCTAGTACCAGTTCAGCACAAACTCACCCTCTGTGTTTGTGAGAAACATGTAACACACGTAATATGAAAGTGCCTGTATTTCCAAATGCCTCTGGCCTGCCTAGGGCTTTTACAGCTCTCAAGAATCAAAAAAACCCCAAAACATTAGTGCCCAACTTTCCTGTTCCAACATAGTTGTAATTTTTTTAAAATGTCCATTGTCACTCAACTGCTACTTTTCTGTCCTTCCTGGACATTGTCTCTCTCACCTACACAGTATTCCCACCTTAAAGGGACTTGGTCCCTGCAGTCACCTTTGACTGTAAGCACTGCCAAGCATGCCAGGAAGAGTGGGTGGACCACGCACAGGTAATACCCAGTTCTGGAAAGGGGCACATTAGTAATTCACATTCAGTGATGATTCAGTTGCTCAACAAACTGCCTCTGGTAAAACCAAACACTACATTTGTGATACACTACATTATTTGACTATATTTTTAAAATATTATTGTAACATTACATATAAGTGCGATGATACTGGAGAGGGATAAACCATTTGCAGTGTTTCAGAGAGATACTGCTTCTTTTACAGATGGAACAAAAATTGTTTATTACTTCTCTGCATCTTTTCTCAGACAGATTTTCTCTGATACTGATAAACAAGGGGACAGACAAAGAGAAAAGATGAAAGATCTGCAAGTTTCTTTCACATTTTCTGTAGAAGTGTCATTTAGAAAATTTCCAGCAAAGACAGTTTATAGCATTATACGAGAATAATAAAAAAATACAAACCAAAAAAGCCAACAAAATATAAAAAAACCCCAACTTCATTTTAAAAGAGGACATTTTGAAAGAGTAACTGCTTAATCATACTGTCCAAGACAGACTCTGCTGTAGACTCTAGACAGTTCATTCCTACCCCTTGCTTTTAAGTTTGATATGGTATTTGCCTTCATTTCCTGAACTGCTCTAAAACAGAAAAGAAAATCCACAGAAATTTTCCTGCCTCGGTTAGTTAACTAGCCTGAAGACTCTCTCTCAATTACCATCTCATCTAACTTTCCCACTGAACAGCTCCCACCTGCTGCTCACAAAACATGCCAGCTCCTACTTTCACACACCTGAAGCTACAAGAATCTTCTCCCAAGCTGCAGACTGAATGCCAGAGAAAATGATGTGGTTGAAAAAATGCAATTGCCTGTACCAATGGATGTCAGAGAAGAATGCTGAAGAGAGAGATCACCTTACACTGGGGAACATGGCTCCCAAAAGACTAACCTTGCAGTGCCTGTAATTTTGCTATCCATGGAATGATTGCTTGGGGTAGGTCAGAGGCAAGTGCAGTGCTACCAGCCCAGCTGACTCAGCCACCACTGTGCAAGCCACCAGCCACCACACTTGCTGTAACAGCCTGGGGATTCAGCAGAGACATTGAGGACTGAGCTACTCCTTCATTTTACAGATGGTTCATTAACTGGGTGGAAGCACACAAGAGCACTTGGAGAGCAATAGGAAGAGGCAAGGGGCAGGAGAATTAGTCTAAAGTTGTTTGGCAGCAGCTTCCAGATGAACTAAAAATCACACACAGCAAAAATAGCAAGGCTGTATTTGCCAGCTGAGAGTGGCCATGTGCCAAGTTTGAGGTCTTAAAAATTAACTGCTTTTGAACTATACAAGAACAACAACAACAAAGATCTCTTATTTAAACTCAAAAGACTTTTCATTACTATCTAAGCTACTAATGAGAAAAAAGGAGGAAAGAAAGAGACAATATCTTCAGGCTGAGGCTGAGAATCAGAAGAGTCAAGCCCTAAGCAATATGTTTGATTATATATTAATATTAGGGGCTTAATTACACTAAACAGAAATGAAGCATCCATTTCAGCTTCCCTGATAAATAATTCACACACATATACACATACAGAAACCTAAGGAGTTCTCACATATCCTTAACTTAAACTGCTCAAAAGCAGGTTTTAGGCAGATCCTCTCAGCTCCAAAAATACCAAGTATCAATGAGAACATTTCCCCAACAATTTGGTATATGTAAACCCCTTTGGAAATCAGCCCTCACAAAACTTCACAAATTTGCCAATTTGAGTGTAGTGCTTATTACACATTTCTATTTAAAGCCAGAAAAGTACCCATACAATATTCAGTGGCTTGTTTCCACAGACTAAGGGGCTCAAAAGCTGACACCTCTTTCAATATAAGAATTTGCACGGAGTCACATAGGAATTCCAAAACCAGCACAGGAATCAGGAGCTAGGCTTTCTGCCCCACCCCACTATTCTTTTTAATGAAAAGGAAAAAAAGGAAAAAAAGCTACACACAACTTCTGTTTATTTTTATATTTCTATAATAGAATCATCAGACTATGTATAAATATGCACCCTTCAGAAACCCAAACTTCGGATAATGGATATTATAAATGCTCAATATGAGGCAGCATTATGGCTTGAAATATGGAAAATTACTGAAAATTTTCATCATGAGGATTTTTTTGCCTATACTCACACACATATGCATGTATCTATTATATAAAAATAAGAAATTTTAACATCTTGAATTTCTGACCCAATATGAGAAATACTAGCAGCTTCTCTTATAAAGGCCACTGCAGAACCCTTTCCGTTTCTACTTTCAGTAAATTTTTCAAGCATTCAAGACAACATTTTGGATGCTCAGCTGTGATTACTTTGCTAAAATGTAATGCTACATACATTAACGAGTTTAATTCTTGGAATGCAAAAATGGTTTCTCTTTCTTTTTAGCCATAATTTGACAGTGCGAATTGTGAATTTACCTCCTTGCCAAAATAAGTTTACCTCCTAAGCAAACAGGGCGTTTCTTCCACAGAAAACCATGAATGACTAAACTATGAAAAATGAAAGTTGGCAGGTAGCCTTTCTGAACTTATGTGCTTCTTGACCCTGCCAGAGAGAGTTAAGATGGATTAATATGCAAGTAGGAGAGGAAGGAAAGGATGGGGTGCTTCCAGAAGTGCAGTCTCCTTTTCCCACAGCCAGCAGCAAAGCAGTGCTCCTGCAACACGTTTTTGAAGATCAATGTGTTGGAGCTGTTTGCGATAGTCAAATATTTCATTTTTCACTTTCATGAGCCCAGAGATGCAAGCACGGATCCCCAAGCCAGCTTCCACTCTGCCTGGATTTCTCTAGCACATAGTCGATATTCTGCTCAAAACTGATGTGCGTGTTGCAACTGCACGACCTACCCCAGCACTGGCAGCATTTCAAAACTAAGCAATAGGAGACATCTCAAAAACCTAGTAAAGTGAAGCTTCAGCAGTCCTTGACAGCTTCTGCTTTTGGAGAGCTTTCGAATGCAAGGCTCCTTGTCATGCTCTAGAGAAGAGAGTGGTTGAACTCTGGAAGTAAAACTCCTCCCTTCCGCTAACCTCTCCTTGTTACAGCATGCTCAGGGTGTCTTCTCTTCTTCTCTATTTAAATTGAGATTTCTATCCCTGGAATATCTACTTCACAAACACACATGGCTTTTCAGCACATCTTTGCCTCCCCCAGCGCTGACGCCCACTTCATCACAAGCATGACACAGAAGTTTAAGGCAGGACGACATGGGTGCAGTGGGGCCAAGAGGCACACCCTGAATCTGGCAAGCAGGGTGGAGACCTGTTCCTGGGATCCTTTTTCACTAACCGTGAAGGGCTTCATCCCAGAAAGCTTTCAGAGGCTTTCAGAAATGGGATGGGGCTGCCCATTACTCAAAAGTCAAAGGAACATTTTGATTTCCCACATAATTGAGTTGACCCATGCTGCCCACAGTCACAGACTTTGTCAGCTGATTGGGTTGTCTTTTTTAATTACATATTTGCTGTAGAAAAGGAAAACAAATTTGTTCTCGCACATCTCTGGTCCTATCACATCAGAGCACTTATCTCTTACCCTGTGCCTACTTAAGTTGCAAGCTAAACATTCAGAAGACTTTTGTTCGGGGTTGTACCTTCTTGAGATCTCAGTATTCCCTGACAGCATAAACTTCTACTGAAATAAGTGAGATGGTTTGGAAGTTGCCTGTGAAAGAGCTAAAGTCTCACCAATTAAAGCTTGCACTGTGGTGAGTTATGACCAGTACAGAAGCTGCCACTACTTGCAATGCAACCTGCTTTCATTAATGTAAATGGACACATTTGAATCATAGGTTTTATTATCAAGAGCAATTGCATAAGGAGAATATTTCACTCTTCTTCACTGCCTCAGCTGAAACTGCCTAAATAAGTGATAAATCTTTTTCAGCAGGTCAGCACCTGGAGAAGTACCATACCCTCTTCATACAATAAAATATGTGTTAGGGGAGAAGAATTAAGTAACAAGAGGACATCATTTGCAGAAGAGGACTGTAATCCTCTCTCCACTATTCGCTCGAAGTATCCCCATATATCTATGAGCCATGGACCTCAAAATACTGTATTAACTTGAAGATCAACATCTCCAAGGCTTGGCTACCTCAGACAGAAGTTTAACCTTCTAAAAAAACACCAGCACACTTGTTGTGTCTTAACCAAGTGCCTCGAAAGCCATCTTTGCTATGACCACTACCTAGAAAAACCCTGGCTAAACACGGTTGTAAAATGAACTTGGGAGAAGTCTCCCAGTGTTTTCCAACTCCATTCCGAAGTAGCATGAAAGAAATATACATACATCAACTTAGGGTTGGTTACGCAAATATGGTGACTCTTGCTTCCTCTGTGGCTCCTAGAGTTGTTTTCTGAGGTAAGAAATTTGGGGATATTTCCCCTTCCCCACAGCCATTTCCAAAACAAATATTCTAAGGAGTTCTATCTCTGGGACAGAGGATTAGCCACCCAATAGTGATGTATTGCCCAGGTGAGGGGAGAACAAAAGCGGCTGCAGCACAACACTTTCATACAGCTTCATGGATACCGTGGATGGCAGCAGAGGAATCCCACAGGCTGCCATTATTTTAAGCAGTAGCAACTACTGAAAATGTCCCAGCAATCACATGATAAAGAAATGTTCACATCTTGAATACGTAAGCTGGCCTCTGCCACCACCTAAACGCAGTTGTCCAAACATTAACCTGATGACCACTTCCCCTTTTGCTGTAAGAGAAGGAAACTAATGAACATGCTTCCCAGGTGTGGTAGGAGTTTTCCAGTACATTCTCAAGTTTTTCAAACCTCTTTTTCCATACTTCTTCCTCTTATCTTAACCACATAACATCCATTAGTTGGAGACTGTTTTCTTCTAAGAGTGAAACACATAACTTACTGAAAAAGTTTCAGTCCGTTGTGAGTTGTCCACAGTCACATTTGTGGTTTTCTTCAAAGTCACTTAGCAAATTCTTTATGTGAAAAATAATCATGCCTGTAGGCAGCTTGTGTGCAGATTGTTCAGCAACTGATGCTTAAGTCTTGTTGGTCAGTTTGAGCAGACCCATTTTTTGCCTACGTTTTTAAAAAGAAAAGGAAATGTTTCTCAAAAAAACAGATTAAAGGGGAATCATGCATATTCACAAGTTCACAGTTTGTTCATAATGAATATTTTATACAAAAAAAAATCCACTCCAAACCATTCATCTAAACTTTATGATAAAATGAGCCCTTCTTTGAAGGAACAGACAAGGGTATTTTCCAAAAGCAGGTGAGAACTGGAGCAACAGGTCAATTATATGGCAAACGTAAGTTTATTGTGAAACCCATAAGAAGCCAAGCTTCTAGAGGAACTTCAGTTTCCTGTGAACGACCTCATTTTATTTGCTGTGATCTTAGACCAAAGAGGTGTAGTCAGAATTTAAGACTGCTCTGGAAGCTTGTCTTATTTTCCTAACTCCACTTTTCATCTCAGTTCCTACCTCAAATATGTAAGTTCCCCTATACATTCCCCTTATGCTCTTCATTCCACTTATATAAAGAAGATATTTCGGTTGTGGATGAATATGATGTTACTACATGATCATTCATGTAGAGTATGCACATATAAAAAAAATATGATGTTGTTCATTTATCAGCAGTTAGTTAAGTTTGTAAAATATGAGGCAATCCCTTCAGGCTCCAGGGAAGTTCTGCTGTGCTCTGATATGGCAACATAATGTTTTTGTTGTATCCTGGTAGACAGGGAAGATGTTTCATTGACAGCAAAAGGCTCGTAGTGGTTACACCTTTCAGCCGAAGGCTGATCAGCATGGAGTATCTGCTCTTATCTGGAATCATCAGTTGTAAAGATTTCAAGTATACATGTAATTTTTATACAAGTTGAGCCTTAGCTTGTAGCTATTTTAGCATCAGTAAAGCATCCTTTTTATGTGGATTATTTACAAGGTGGCAGCTGATCAGAAAGCTAGATGCATCCTTAAAATAATAAACAAACAAACACCACTAAGGGCAAATAGTTCCCATTGAAGGTCAGCATTTTGACCATATGAATGATGTACCCCACTATAGTTCAATTGCTATTGCATAAGTCAATTTTAAGAAGATTGCCTTGCTGTTGTCAGGGGATGTGCGACAGATTCACAATTTTCTGTGCTTGACAGCCAGAGTACTTGTCACTTGGTTCCATCTGGTAGAGAGATAACATTTCATTAATGTTCATGCTTAACCTTATAGCTCAGAGCTTTGACTCTGCAAAATCCTGAGCAACTCTGAAAAGGTGCTGAACACTCAGCACCCGACTAATTTGGCACGTTTCAGCTGCCTGCAGGATCAAACCCTGACTTTTCTTGGGGAAGACATGGTATTTCCTTCCCCTGGTTCACTGCTGGACTCTTCCCATTTTAAAACTCTCTCACAGAATAAACTTAAAATCCATTGTGATTGGCCAGGTTGCCATTTTCAATACAGATGGTCCAAAATAACTTCACAAAAATATTACTTGTTGAGCTGACTGGACAGGAGATGTTAGTGGATACGGAAAAAAAAAATAAAAATGATTGCAGGTCTCTTGGGCACCAGGTTACATATTTCTGTGGCTTCAGCAAAACACTTCAGTCCTGTCACCACATTTAGTATGGATTATCCTAGGCCTGGACATTTGGAAACAAATTAAGGAAACAGAGCCAGGATTCCCCAGTTCCTCCCTGCTCTGCCATGGGCTTTGGCTCTGCCTTTGTGCACAGACCCTAAGTTGTCACAGAGACCTGACGCAAGACCAGCTGATCCACCTGCAAACAAACTATCCCCCAAAGAGGCTTCCCTCACAGGAATAAGGTCTGATCCTGACCTTGATCAAGTCACTTAACCTCTGCTAATCCACCTGTGAAATGGAACTAATAAAATACAGGGGTATTGTCATGCTTAATTATTTAATACTCTTTCAGGTACCTAGAGATCCCTGTGGGAGAGACAGTGTACATCTGCACAGCATTATTATTTTATTAAATGAAGTACCTATCAGTATTTCACCCTCAGTAGAATGACTGCTGAGACTGAATTGCCTCCTCACATTAGCTGTACGCATTGATGAACAAAAATGCATTAAGAAGTGGTGCCAAGGGAAATGAACTTATGCTTCACCCAGCACTTCAGCAAAATGATGTCACTGAATCTTTGAAATGAAGCTTATTTGAGTTTCTGGGGAAGGGGCTGCAGTTAACCACCAATCTGGGGGACAGCCTGGGAAGGATAGGCTGTTTCCTGTAAGAAAATAGCAGATAAGCAGGGAAGAGCTTCTAGTAGCACCCTGGCTGTGCTCAGGTTTTCCAGTCTGATAGTAGTCCAAATATGTTCCTGGTCCATTAAATGGGAAGATACACACAGTCTAAAACTCAAACATCATTAATGCAGAGCATCTGAGAAAACAAAGACTTCTTGGACAATAAGTTACCCAAATTACAGCCACACATGCTGCAGGGGGAAGGACAGATGGTACAAGAACTGGAGATATAAGAAACAGATTTGTGACCACAAGGAAAAAGAATCAGGAGACATTTCTATCCAGCTAGAAATATCTAATATTTAGCAAAGCAAATACCAAGGAATCCTTAGGGGGAACAGAATAGAAAGATTGTGGGGTCAAAGAAAAAAAAGATATCTTCATTATAGGAATTAAGTAGCTATGAAAGGAGGCCTTTCAGCTTTCCTAAAAGGGCAAGTAATCCTGAGGGACTCCACAATAGGAAATGTGGAAAGAAAATACAGTGAGGTGCACAAGGAGGACAGGCTGGTATGCTCCCTCCCTGAAACATAACTGTGAGACAGAGGCAAAACTGAGTGGGAGGATGAAGTCACCTGGCAAGTCTCCACTGGTGATGATACCTTTGGAATAAGTGACACAGCATCCCGTTGTATTACAAGGCTTATATAAGACTTCAGGGAAATGTAAAGCCCAGGTGGGGGAATATTAGTCTATGTTTGTTTCAGACCACCAAATCACATCAGGGAGCAGGATGATTCAATCTTTGAACACTTGTTTAACATGCAGAAATAAAAACTGCATTACACATGACTCCAGTTTGCTGAAAGCCCCCACAGTTTGTAATGAGAATTCTGAGAATTACAGATAAATTTTAACACAACATTTATACATAAGAACCTTTACATGAGGAATCTCTATTTCATATTTACTATGGTTTTGAGGGTTCAAAATGAACTAGCTACCACCAGACTGCATATTTGCAGTCACCAAAAGGACTATTTTGGCCCAAACTATTTTAGCAGCAGCACAGCAGCTCCACAGCCAGTAGTATGAATGAAGTTTAGCTTTGGAAGACAAGGATGATGCTGAGTGGGAAGAAAGAGTTAGATGTCAACGGTATGAAGGAAAGATTGATATTCTTTATGAGGAGCTGATTAGGAGGCCATAAAGCCAATCTTCTTCCTAAAAACAAGTCAAAACCATTTCTGCTGTTTCAGCAGTTACTGACAATTTTACCATAACTCCCTGCAGCAACCAGCGTATAACATTCCTAGAAGTCTGTACTTACGTACATGAACTACGTAGATAAAGTACTTTCCATTAGTAATGATTTCTGATTTTTTTCTACTAGCAGCAAAGAATATTTATCATTAAAAAATGTTAAATAATGCTTGTTAGTGAATAGAGCCAGATATCTTGTAACTAAAAATATTAAAAGATAGGTACCTGAAAAATATGTATCTTACTAATGTTCTTCTGTTAGTATTTTTCAAAGATTGGAACATAAGGCTGGTTCCAGAAGATCCCAAAGACAAGGACAAGTAAGTAAGTAAATAAATAAATAAATGTTTAAGTAGGGTAGCCAATGAACCTGTAGATTATTCAGAGTAATATGGGCTGAGTGACAATAATCAAGAAGCCAAATAAACCCGATAAAGGTTCAGTTAATAAAAAAAAAAAAAAAAAAAAAAAAAAAAGAACCTAAATCAGGGTTTGATTTGAATAGAACACCTGTCAATATGTTTTGAACACAATTATACATAAAACCACAAAAATATAAAGTTTTCCACATAAGCATATATAAAATATATAAATTCTTTGCAGTGGTGACAAGATCAATACAGCTACTTGCAGACAAGTACAGATTTTGAAGCACTTGGTCCAATGTGACATTTTGACATTAGAAACTGTAACAGTATAACTATCAGTAACACACATTTCCCAACTAATGTATAATTAGCTATGGTACAGAAAGCAATCACAGAAGGGAGTTCTGAGCAGTTCTCTACATCTGAATCCACACAGAGCATTGAAACTTTCACTGACATAAAATTATGATGCAGAAGTTAAACCACCATAAAATGCATAAGAGACACCCTCCCCCCAGGACTGACAGTAAACAACAGTAAATGCAGAGCTGTTGCACAAAATAATTCACATCAGTTGCTAACCTGGAGTCATTCAGACAGCACATTCAGTACAGATATGTAAAACTATAAGAACAAGGAACTCCTACAGAAGAGACAAACAGGTGCTCCCGCAGCTCTAAAAGCTGGTGTTAGAGAGGTCATCCATGAGCAAATTGTGCTGTTGCTGGGTTTGGAGGGGCAGGTGTCTTGCATCTCTAATATTAAGGTACATCAAGTTAAAATATGCAGACAGAAAGGGAATTCAGAAAGGGTCAGAATTTCAGATGGTATCAGCATAAAACTGCTATAGCATCTGAAGACAGGGCCCTTAAGGTCTAAAGGCCTTTGAGCCACTCGCGCAGACAATACTATACAAATGCAAAGCAGGGCATCCCTGCATATTGGTGATGAATCACTGCCTTGTTCCTCTTAAGAGCAAAGATAAACAAAAGACCTAAGTCAGTAAAAGGCAAGGTAAAATGCATGCAGATAAAGTTATGTCCCATTAAAATATACTTAAATGATCATTTTCCTCCTTCCTTTACTCTGACTTCCAAGCAAAGTTTCTCCCTCACCCCAAAAGTTTGCAATATTGATGTTGATCTCACTTGCAGTGGTAGGGAAGCTGGCTGAAATCACACACCTAGACATATTTTTGCACTAGGCAGTAAAAATTAGTCATCAGTTATTTGCTTGGTTGTTCCTTTCAGCAAATTAAGAGTGCTATAAATGCAGAAACATTTCAGGCTTTATCAAGTATAATCTGACAACCCCTTCTGGTAAAACCTCAAAGATAAATGAGTATATTCTTCACATACATTAGTTTGCTACTCATGAAAACCCAGAGGTGACCTACAGGCTAAGAGATCATACATATCCTTTCTCCTTGAGCCATCTCAAGGTTTTCACTACCCCAAAAGCTGTACTTTCGTTCGCTTTTATCTATAGCCAACCTCTACTATGGGGAAACACTGTAACATTGGGTATCCTGAAGGCTACCCTTAGTCCATATATAATGTTTTCTGGTTTACCCAATCGCTTTTGACCATTAAAAAAATAAATAAATAAATAAAAATCTGTTCATAAACCAACTCCCAAATAATAATATTCCACTCTCCCCAGTTCCCCAGCAATATTTCTCCAAGATACGAAAGACAATATTTTAGTTCCTTAAATGTGAATCAAGGATAATCACATAAATTCTACCTACAGTGTTAAAGGAGGCCCTGGAACAAGCTCAAGTATAAGCATCTCGATTGTCCACTATGCTCTGCTGTTAGTTCAATCTGTTTCAGGCCACCTCCACTCCTTGCAAGACAAGAGAGGTCCAGCCCTACAGCTGGAGGGGATCAGGCAGTTTCTACATTATCAGTACATGCAGGAAGACAGCAACCAACCCAAATCCATGCAGGAACCCAGCAGAAAGGTCAGCCATCACACTCAGACACCTTGCACCCCACTAAGAACAAGAACCAGAAGTACAAATACTTCTTTCATCAAGTTAAATACCACAAAGAACTGGGGAAAGGGAAAGTCAATGAAATCTGCTTGCTGCTACCAGTCCAGTCATACTACTACCTTTTTGGATTGCCAGATCACTGCTTATGGAAGTAGTTCCAAACCCAAAGATTTCATGACTTCAATATAAGTTATCAAATGGTGCAGTTTAAGTGTGTATTGCTCCATTATTCCTCTGTCCTCAAAAAGTTTTAAGCCATTTTCTCAGAAAGAAAAAGATTGCAGACTGACTTCAGCAACCAGTCAAGCACATCATGAACAAATACCAGCCAGTTACAGAGCAGAGGCCTCATGATCAATTCTCGTCAGCTTAAAATTGTTCAGAAGCAATTTGGCAAACATAAATGAGTTGCAAATGGAAGCAAGGACCAGATTATGAAGGATTTAAAAGTGGAAAAATACAAAGCTAGATATTACCATATATTATTTATCATCTCTAGCAATGTGTGAAAAGATTTATCCATTTTGATGTCTGTTTATTCTTCTATTGTTCTAGAGAAGGCACCTACATGTTGCTACACAGTATCCAGTGGTGTGTATACAGTAATCATGTGTATACATATCCAGTAATGGCATTACCCATCTTAATGCGTGTTTCTCAGCAAAACTGTACCTTAATTATGTTATCTAATCCCCACAGGTGGTGAATTATCTGACATATTTTATACCCTCTGGTACTGAATCTGACAGGACAGGGTCTATTACCCTACTAACTTCTGAACGCACATGTAAACTTTCCATTGTCCTGAAAACAAGTTCCCTGCCATTTACTGCTTGGAACTCCATGGAAAATGGTAAGTTGAAGCAGTGCTCATTTTGGGACAGGAACCACAAGAAAAGGATAGTGTACAGCCCAGCATGCACTAATCCATACACATCCCAGCAGCCGTAAAGCAGTCAGTACAAAACCAGCTTTCTACATGGATGCAAGAGTTTGAAATTATTTTTCCCACTATGACTACAGTGGGATAACTGTTCAACCAGTATCTGAATTTTGAACTATGGAGGTCGAGGGCTGAAGATATACAAGCTGCTGTATGTGAGACTCTCTTCCAGCTAATACTAAACTTGCATTACTTGAGAAACTCTCTTTCTGTGGAGCAAGGAGAGTTATCTGCAGTATCTGAAGTGCCCAGGTACTACGATGAGCAGAGAGCTGGGGGAGGGGAGTACAATCTACGTGGCTGCCACTACGAATGGATCTTGAAGTGTACAGATAGCATATCTTTCCTTTTCCCCAAAAGGCTGTAAGACACTCCACTGCTTGTGATAACATGTTTTCACAGGCTACTTTAACCCCTCAAGCAGGTACTTAATGATGTAGAATAATACAATGACTGGTCTTCTGCTGGGATTTCAGCCTCTGGATGCTGATAGAAAGCCAGGTTTCTCATAGCCCCTTGACTTTGGCAGAATGTCTAAAAGCATCAAAAAGAAAGAAGAGCACAAACCCAAATGCATACCCAGATCCAGGCTTAGCTGTGTTTACTCTGGACATCACTGTTATCAACTGTGAGTTACCACAGGAGCCAAGGATATTGCATTACCAGCCCTGCTTTAAAGCAGTAAAGCTTAAGCACAGAGCAGTTAATGGATTTGCCCACAGTCCCACATGTGACCCGACTCACCCCCCAGCAAGTCCTGCAAGCACTGACCTTGCATTCCCCTTCATTCCCTCATCACAGAGGCATTTCTGCACCATCTCCCACACCTTCTCTCATGCTTGGAACAGCTTTCCAAGCTCTAGTCAGCACACATCAGCCCCTCACCTCATTGAAACTGCTCCTGAGAAATCCTTTTGCCTACAAACATCAAAGAGCAGGCCTTGTACTTAGGTTGTCGTTCACACAGCATGAGAACCTGGCCTCCCGTGTTGGTATAAACAGACGACGCAATAAAATATAGGTGCATCTAAACTCAGAATCCACAAGCTGTAATATGCTGCTCCACCCTTTCCTGACGTCCGTTACATCTTCCTTTATCAGATTTGTCATTTAGACCAGCATGAAAGGGACTCCTGCCCCTGGCTGTTTCCCCAGGTATACTTAGACCAGACAAGGTGATTATACAGTAAGATATAGAGTCCCGAGTCTCCTGCTGTAACAGCACAACTATAGACAGGCTGACTAAAAAGTTGTGAATGCATGAAAGCAAATTGAAACATTCTGTTTTGAAAATGTGATGTCTGGGCACTTTCCCCATCGTTGAACTTATTTTTTAAGGAGTGTTTGTCTCAAGAGAAACTAAGCCTGCTTAACCTATTCCAAGTCTAAAGAAAGCATATCAGTCCAGACGCCAGTTGTCCTAGTGAACATTTTTCCTCCCTCTGTCCTCAGGCTGTCTGACCTCTCCCCTCAAGCAGTGGAGCTATCCTGAGCTGAATCTGTTCCAGCGCGCCAGTCTGCAGAGGTCAGAGGTACCACACCATCAAAGCTGCTATCACAAACACCTCCACAGGATTACAGTATACCAAGAAAGCATGGCAAACTTCCTGGTAGTTTCAGAGTTGCTGTATATGCAAGGGATAATGCAAAGTCTTTTTCTTTCACTGCCCTTGGAATATGCCACATAACACAGTAATCCTTTATTCCCAGCTCCTGGGGATCGCCTCAGTGTTCCTGCTTGCTTTGCACAAAGGTAAGTGAAGCCAATAGCACAGGTTAATCCCAGGTGTAATTCACTGAAATAACTAACAGTTTAAGAGATTTGTTTGTTTATCTAGGAGAGGAGAGAAAAAGGAAGCAGCATCCTCCCTTTAGCAAATGTGACCCTGAGTCACTCCCAAACCCAGCTGTTCCTCAATGTGCCTCCAGCTGCTTCCCACCTTCTCTCCAGCTCAGCCAGTTGAGCTGCTTCCACCAGCACCCCTGATCCATCCACTGACACCACTCAAGCAAATGCTTTTGGCTAGCACAGCTTACCTGGACTAAAATATGTCTGGGAGCAACACCAGCAGCTTGCTCCTCTGAGCAGTCATCCCCAGGCCACAGAAGCAACCCAGGACAGAACTAGGAGTTAGAGGCTGACTACTGGGTCCCAGCCATGCTTTAATCACAAGGTGGTTCTTCCTTGCCAGAGGGAGAGTAGGCAGGTTGCTGGGCCTTCTGCTGCTGGAGGAGCTGTATTCAGCTCAGGAGCAGAGTTGACAGTATCTGTGCTGCTCCTGGTACAACTTCGGTGCAAGCCTCATTAGTCGCAGACAAACAGATCACCTAATTTTCATCTCGCTAAAGTGTACCTATAAAAATACTTTGGAAAATTATTACAGGGTGAAAGGAATCATTTTGGCAGAGCTAATGAAAAATTATTTATCTATGGGCACCTTCACTGCCCTGACCTTCAGGGCTGAGATTCTCACAGGAGATGTGAACAAAGTTCAGTGCCTGCAGTGTTGAGCTCTGCCAAGTCCCACAGCTCACAGCAGCGAGTTTAGTTCCTGCAGATAACTGTCACCAGGCACCCATTGGCTTAACTCACTTTTCTACAGCTGCTACTAAACTGGGTTGGAGTCCATGTACAAAAGGATATAAAGCTTTATGCCATCCCATAAGATATCCAGGCCCAATAACCATTAGATTTTGGAGATTTGCCTCTGGAAGGACACATTAATATCTAGGAGCTCACCTGAGCACAGTTTGTAATGCTGCACTCCCATGTCTCCTCAGCCAGCATCTCCACCTTTCTCCACTTTCAGAGGTGGATTTAATTAACTATATCAATTAATCTGGCATCTCAACTCCACCCAACCTCAAATGTCACCTCACAGCACCTGCTTCACTATAAAACAATAATAGTAATTACTCCAGGACCTCACAGGACTTTTGGCAAACATGCCCCTAAGTGGACCATCCCATGGGAAATGCCAAATCATCATGTCCACAGAATAAGCCTCACCCACTGCAGGTCAGGAAAGGCATGCTGTTCTCCAGGTGTATCAACCAACACTGGCAGACTGCAGAAATCCACAGTTATTTGGAAATTAATGTGCTACTGCTGAGTGTCAGGTAACCCCCTGCTAGTTTCTTCTTGGATCTTGGCAAAGAGAGCAGTCTGTCATCCAAGGAAGACAGCCAGCTATTGTAAAGCTCCACTGCTATCACCTTCAGGGATCACATATAGAGGGTCTTCCAAAATCTGGAGACATGGTCCATAGCAAGTTAAACTAAAGAGTTACTCTTGATGGCAGATAGGCAACACCACATTAAACCTTTCCCGATAGCTCAGCCATCACAGACATTTTGCTTCCTGAAAACAACGGAAAGCAACTGAACTGTAGGCTTACCACACTGGCTGGCGCTGCCTTCCCAAATTCCTATTTGGTACAATTATATGCAAAAGGGTTAGTCTGAAAAGTCTTGAAGTGCACAGAAATGTTATGAACAGTCGGTAAGGGAGCAGAGATTAGATCCCACGGGCTGTTAGGCACTAGTAGAGTGCATTTGCCCAAGGCTATTCTGTGTAGGAAAGACTATGTTGTGCATGACATTTTACTAGTTGTGTAGGAACACATGACAGAATATCTGACAGGAATATGACAGCAGGGTTTTTACATGGCTCAACAATCTTCACATGGATCAATGAAGAAGCACTGGTCCAACTCAAACTGAAAGAAGTGCCAAAAAAAAAAAAAATAATAATTACAGGGGGGGAGGTTTTTTCCTCCTCTTTTTTTTTTTTTTTTCCCCCAGGAGTCTTTAAATCAAGAAGCAGCTTACATATTCTACCTATTTTCAAACTGTGCCATGGCTGTTGAGGCCAGTACTGCAGACAGGCTAAATACTGTACCTAGGGTTTCATTTGCACCTGTTCAGTAGAAAGGGTAAGCACAACCTGATCCCTCCTGACCCCACAGACAAACAGCTCATGGATCCTTGGAAAATGACAAGCTGGTGGGTGAAGAAGATGGACAGAGAGAGATGCCCCCAGCTGGCTGCCCCACAGATCAAGCCTGCTACACTCAACAAAGAAGCAGCTTTCTTCAGCGCAAGCAGCAGAGAGTGCTGATGTACCTAGATTGTATGCTGGCTTCCCTCTAAGCTTTCTGCAGCAGAAGGATTGTGCTGGCAAAGTATTTATAATTCTGTGGGTGACTAGAGGCCCCAGTGGGGTTTCCAAAGACAATTGCACTTGCTCAGCCAAGGCCAGAGCTCAAATAAAAATTCATACTATCCTGCAAATACAAGAGGGTTTTTTTGTCCAAACTAGCAGAGCACTTTCGCCATTGCTATTTCCTCTTGCACTGTTTAAATTCACATCCAAAACCATAAGGCATAGCTTGCGTGGTCTGATCAAGAGGTAGAATCACTTATGCCAAGGTGCAAATCTTGAAGATAAAACAGCAGAGATCCAGGAGGTTCTGCCATTCTCTCAGTATTCCTTCAAATATAGGCAGTAGGACCCAAAGACAGCAAAACTGAGAGCTCAACTCATGGGCTTTTGCTCTGGCTGCATGCTGCAAAACACACAAGAGGACTCCTCCTACCCAGTCTCCCTGGGAAGGACTGTGGGTGGTGCTGGTGGCACCACCACAAAAGCCCCTGGTCTAGAAGATCAGATTTTCCTTGCACCATTGGCTCCAAACAGAACACTAGGTTCAGCCGGTAAGGTGACCTGCAGCATCTTAGAAGCAAAATGCTGTCAATTAAATTAAATTCTGCTGGCCCACTTAACCTCTCATTTGGGAGAGAAAAGTAGAGCATCCTCAAAAATTTGGTTTGCTTAAGTTAATTAAAAATAATTGCAGCTTTTTATTATTCAAACACAGGAAAATGTATTGTTACACAAGTTAGTGATCTTGCAACTCTTGTCTTTTGGGCTAGGCTTCCAGAGATGATGATGTTGGTCTTCAAGATGTCAGCCCTCATTTTTAAGGCTTAAACTTGTTACAATATAGAGAAATCTTAAAATAAGAACCAAATGCAGCTGACACTCAGAAGTCTACATGAGGAAAGCTTGGCAACATTCTTGACAACTATTTTATTTATCAATTTATTTCAGACCAACAGGGTTTGATATTGCATGTCAAACTTGGAAGTGTATATTGAAAGAATTGAGAAAAACAACTTCTACAAGTCAAACTGTGTCCATCAGACTTTAAAATAAGTTCTGGGTCTTTGGGAGGAGGAAGGGGAGAAGAGTTAAGCAGCAAAATGGGGTTTAATTTTTTTTTATTTTTTTTTTTATTTTTAAACAGAAATGAATAAAGTCTCAGACAGCAAGAAATGAAAGACACTGGTTTAGCCAGAAGTGACTTTTGCTTGTGATGATATTTTAGTCAGAAGACGAATTAAGTCCATTTCAACTGACCAAAAGCAATCTTTCACAAGGAGACACTGAACGGAGAAGTCAGTCTGCGATTGCTGCATTTAAATTGTCAGCATTGCTATCTACTTCATTTCCTATGTGAAAAAAAGGGGGAAAGGGAAAAATGTCATTAAAAAACCCCAATGAAGTGACTGAACAATGACGGACACTGGGGACACCAGCAGAGTCAGGCTTGACACAGCCTGAGGCCAATCCCCACCACAGCAAGTGTAAAGCCCTGGACCCCACCAGAAACCGAAGCCTGTCCTAACTCTCTGCTCCTGGGCACCCATGGCTGTACTGCTGGAAGCCACCACTGCAGACAGAGTTGGGACACCACCACCACAAGTCCCTCTCCTTTTCTAGTTCCAGAGGCCCCTGCGCACACCACAGAGCAAGCACAGCTAAATCCCATAACCTCTTCTCAAGAAGACACAAGATCAGGTAACAGAGGCCTATGCTTAAAGTTCATACACTTTTACATAACAGAAACCATCTTACTCCACTGCTGTTCTCTGGCACAGAGACTGACTTTGACATCTATAGTTACACCCCTCATCTTGCCCAGGAGCAGCTGCTCCATTTCTCTACTACAGTGGTTTATTTTGGCATGTTATTCTTATTCTGTAAGATGTGTTTTGCATTTCTATAACCATATAATTTTGTAGCTGGAACTTTCCCTTCCTTACTTAACAGGTGATGCTGTACCAAGGCATATGCTGGTTGTCGGTTTGACATGTTGGGGCTCATCAGCTTTTTGCTGGGGAACAGTCTTTGTTTCCAGTGTCTAGACCAGAGAAAGACCCTTGCAGCAATGCTAATTCAAGCATCACTAAACAGCAAGGCAGGGAAAAAAACCACCCAGTTTTCTGTGAGTTACAATTGTACCTGAGGTACCTGCTTAGCCTCTGGGCTCTTTCAGGGTCAGAGGCATGGAGCTAATACTGTTTCCCCATGCTCCAAACAAACAAAAACATATATATATTTATATATATTTAATATACGTATTTTCACATGTCAGTGCACAGCACACAGTAACATCAAGGCTACTTTAGCTGATAAAAAGTCCTTATGCACATGCAAGAAGGGTTGGCAAGAAGGTGGCAGTTATTTGTGGAAAAGGCATGAAGGTGAGGAAGCAGATCATGTTCAGTTTTGAGAGCTAAAGCTGTATGAAAGCTCAGCCCATGAACAAACTTAAAGCGTCCTGCAGTCCCAGCGGGGACCCCAAGCAGCAAGAGATGTCTGTTCAGATAAATCAGGAGAAAGCATTCTGTTCTTCACAGGTCTCTGCTCACTCTTGCCCAGGACACAGTTCAGTCTCTTCTTAGGAGAGGCCATAGTCACAGATCTCAGATTTTGCAAACAACAGAAAGGCACATGAACTTGGTGCTGTGACTTGGCCCATGTCAGCAAGAGCCCCGAGTCATGACACTCTCACCCACATCTGACCTTCTCCAGCTGTCAGCAGCACCAGAGCCAGTTATGGCACCACGGACTCACTCCACTTTCAGTTTCTCCAAGAGAACAGTTTCGATAAAAATCAAATAAGCCTGTGTCTAATGTTAGTTTCTTTCATCAAAGCTTTCAAACAATGCTCAATTCAAATCAGTCTCATTTGCACTTGTTGCATAAAACTATGTGTTTTACCTACATGTCATTGTGCTATGGTGAAGATACGGTGCACCCAAGACACATCTAGGAATCTCAGTTTCTGTCCAGCACACAGATGTTGGAGACTAAGATGACATTATCACTGCAAAAACACATTAGATCAGTTGACAAAGGAATGACTTAAATCACTCAAAGACCAAGGGGGAGAGTGACAGTCTTTTCTAAATTTACATTTTTTTACTCTTTAGCAAGAAACGAAACAAAATCTACATTAAGGACGCGATTGAGATTTACAAAGTGTAAGCACTTGGAGTTACAAACTGACAGAATTTCAGATGTCAGTGTAATCTCAGTTCAACACTCTTGTGAATGCGCACTAAGAGACAGGTTTTACTTATTCGTATCACCCACCAATGAATGCAGGCACCTCATGAGTGGAAAGCAGAGCTGCATTACCATAACACATTGACAGAAGTTTAGGAAGGGGAGCGGGGAAGGGGGGGGGGGAAATTCCAAAAACCCACTGAAAATAAACTGGGTAACATAATACCAGAGAGAAACAAACTGAAAACGCATGAGGAGCTGCTTGCACAGTAGCCCACACCAGACAGATAGAGCTATAAGCTACACCTCTATGACCCACAGAGTCATCTTTAGCAGTAAAAGATAGAGTGGACCTTAAATACTTTTGTTGGGTTTTTTTGTTGGTTTTGGTGTTGTTTTTTGGGGGTTTTTTTGGGTTTTGGTGGTATTTGTTTTCAGGGGGGACAGAATGGGAATGGTGGGGGTCTTTGGGATTTTAGTTTGTTTTGGTGTTTGCCTTTTTTAAAAGAAAAAGAAATAAGATTTTCAGCATCTTTTCCCTCTTAATCTCAAGATTTCTTTCTGAGCATGTACTTCCAAGTAAATTACTGTACAGGTAAAGAACAGTATTCAAAACTGAGCAAAAATTTAAGTAGCCCACAAGTATCTCTTATACAACTATTTATCTTCATTTTGATCTTCAACATAGACGCAGATTTGTTGGGAAGCATAAAGAAGGTCATGCTATGTATTTCTGAAGCGCCAGACAAAAACCACATTCAATTATTTAAAGTATCATCCAGCTAATATGGCATTTCTGCTTACCTCTAGGATTGAGAAACAGAAGTTCTTCCTTCATTAAAATTACAGCTTGGTTTAAATTTTAAGGCCACTCCTGGTCATCCTTCTAAGACTTATTCAAGAAAATGGTTTGTCTCAGACTTGTTCAGCTATAGCCATGACTGAAAGAAGAGTCCTGAACTGATCAGAAAAGAATAAAAGTACAGCTCTAGGGAATAAGTGTGTATTCTTGGAACAGACTAATTAAACATAAATGCAAAAATACCGTTTCAGGCTTTTTTTATTACATATTTTCTCTGTAACTGAAAAGAAAAACCCTACAAGATGCAGAGGTAAAATAGATTCTGTGGAGTTGCCCAGAAATGCACTCTCATTTTAAGTAGTGCTAGCATTGCCAGCTCAAAGCGTTTAAGCACCATCATGACTTTTCAAGCCCTGAGAATCTTGTTATTTGCCTTATGGCTTTTTCACACATTAAATGCACTCAGATCACAATTTAAGCTTGACTCCATAACCATCTTGGTAATATTGAGACTTCATATCATTTCAGCAGAAACTCAGGAGTCAAAAATACAAAAAAGCAAGGGATTTTAATGTAACTATGATTTGATGGACTAGAGGGTGTGAGCACAAAATATTGCAAGAATAATAATTAAAATCACAGGAGTTGGAAGTGCTTAGGCAACCTCATGAAACTTATTACATTTTCTAGCATGTATTCATTCAAGCTCACATGCCTCCAAGGGCAGGGGTATCACAATTTTCATCAAGGGGCGTTGTTGCTGTCACCTTAACTTTATAATCAAGATTTTATTTTAGGTCTATTTCTTTCCCACAATTCTAGCTCACAAATGTCTTTTTGTTTACTTCCCTCCTCCTGCATTGCAGCCATTCAGATATTAAACAGGGGCTTCCTAACTCGCACTCCCTCTGCTGACTCTCCAGTGGTGCAGTGGATTCTGGTTTTAAATTTTATTTTTAATGGGCTATACATAATGCTCTTCATCCTAAAAGCATCCTGGCATTCTCACACACCTTTTTCAAGCTGAAAAAGAAAATCCAACCCACTGATCACTGATAAGTCTGGATTTTTTCAGTGGCTTGATGCAACTGGACAGTGTTACTGATTTGTTTCTGCATTTAATTATGTGTTCTGAGCAAACCAGAGACCATTCATAGTTCCTGTAGTTTCAGCATAATGTATAAAAGCAAAGAGCTGCTTATTCTTCCCAGAGACCTTGATAACATCAGTAGCCCTGAATTGCACACACCACAGCCTTGTTTTATATACTTAGTGTTGCACAGTGCTTGACCTAATATTATACCTATGAGCTCACTCTGTATCTAAAAGATGCTGCTGCCGAGAAAAGGAAGAGAGAAGAGTGGGGTTTGTGCCTTAAATACTTGCAGAGTTGGGGAGTTTGTGAGCCTCAAATTCAGGTATGGAAAAGGACCAAGAGGCCATCTACTCCATCTTCTTCCACATGGTATGTGTGCATGTATATATATATATACATATATTTAACCTTCAGTTTACCACTGCATATTCCACCTTCTTAGATGGCTATACCAAGGTCTTAAATGATTGCAGTAGCCAGAGCTTTTTTGTTTTTTAATATTCACCCCAAGCCTATACCACTGTATTGTATGACACCTCTCCTTGGCTATACCCCTTCTATACCACACTGATCACAGCCTTTCCTCTCTCTCCATAACCAGCCTTGTGTCACACTTGTCTGCTTGTGTCCCTCTTGTCTGCTTGTGGCCACAGTTTAACCTCTCCTGATTACTGCCATCCTTCCTCAATTTCACCTTTCCAAATTGTTGTATTCTTCTGTTTCCAACCTCCCCCCCCTCCTTAGTCCATTTACAACAGAATAATTTGACATAGCACCATAAATTCAGCAATTGGATGAACAAAGGAATCACCCAGTACTTTACACAACATGCACAGGCCCATTCCTTAGTACAACACAATTCTGATTCAGTAAGTGCTGTCAAGAGGATTTTACAAGAAGCTGAGCCAATATTGGGGAAAGAAAAGAGGGTTTTTTTTTTTTCTTACTAACATACCATGAACATTTGTTAGAATTGAAAGGCAAATTTCTGATTAACCAGATTTATGACCTCTTTAACGTTCAAGCATTTGCAAAAAGTGAGTGCAAAGTTCTGTGCTCATGAATATTCTACCTCACATGAGCAAACTGTCGCCCAAGGTAAATTCCAAATTGTTTGTGTTTGTAAAATCAGGAATGCTAATTAGTTATATAAGTCACAATGTATTGTTTCTGTTCCTTAACTTGATGACAAAACTACTTAACACATCTTATATTGCGAAGTGTGAAAATTACCGATATACAATTTATCACTCATTTTGGATTGGTTAATTACACAAGTTCCCACACAGATTGCCTATGGCATATTTGCCTAATGATCTAATTATTCCCTGAAGAAATTAGTGAATAACTTTACATGACAAACCTGACAATTTCACAATCTGCTCCTGGACAATTTGTAAATAGATAAGTTTGATGATATTTTGATTTTTATCTATTGGTGAACTAGTCAATCAGAATTGCGGGTCTTCATCACCTCCAGAAAAGTCAGACTGTTTTTATTTTAAATAACTATTTCCCCCACAGGCGAACTGGGTCTGCCCCAAGCATTACACATTTGCCTGTTTGTTAAATGGGTTGAGAATATGATTAAAGTAAATGGAAAAATAACCTAAACCAAGTGTGCAGTAGACAACCAGTGCTTATGGTTTCTCTTTGGAGAAAGCTGAGCAGTGTGTACAAAATAATGTATCTAGAGGCTCATGATGGCTAGACAGAGATCACTTAGAGTCTGACTAGAAACTCAGTCCACTACAACTTCACCTGATTTTTATGTCCCAGACCAGCAAAGAATTGAGCAGTGTAATCTGCAAGATGCAAAATACCAAAATCCCTGTGCTGCCAGAGCCCAGTCATACTAAGGCTGATGCTTCATATGGAGGGCTGCATTCAGCACCTGTGTTCATAAGGCAACGTGGATGGAGCACTACGATGCTCACTGTGGCTCTGTAGCGCCAAGACTCTGAACAAAGGGGTCCTGTAAAACCCTCCAAAACCTGATCCCTTCACCCTTGGATAGAGGGGGCTGTGATGGGCGATGATACTGCCACTGGGTCTGTATAGAGCTACTAGCACAGGACAGCCTTGCTCCTACATTCAGCTTACCAAGAGCTTCTTGATACTGGACAGGGTTTTAAAGACACAGAGACTGAATTTCTTACAGTGCTACAGTAAATATCTTCAGAGGGACTTATGAAGGTGGTCAGTGACAATTCAGAAGGGGAAAAGCCATTTTATAATGGCCACAAAAAACAACCAAACAAAAAACAACCCAGCAAAAGAACTGCTAAGGCTTCTTTGTGGGACAAAAAACAGACCTAATTCAACTGCAGAAGGACGTGAAAAAACAGCCTTTTGGAGCACAGCCAGTCTGGTTTGGTTGCTATGACTAGAAAGAAAGTGGTCCCCCTCGTTTAAAGATACTGAGCATTGACTTCACATATAAAACCTATTTTCACCTGCTATCATACACTGCACATAAGGGCAACAGGTCATTTCAGTGGCTAGGGGCATAAACAGCTTGCAATGGAGTACACATCTAGATGCAATCACTAGTCTACATTATCTTCACTCTGCCAGATACATGAAAAATGGTGTTAAAATACTAAAGGTCACCCTAAAATGAATCAGGGAAGGCATATTCTGTGCAGCCCTGATCAGGCACAGAACAGGTCCTGGCAATCACCACTGCATAGAAGTTGCACATCTTGAGTGGAAGGCAAGAACCACCTCTGTGGTATCAAGAAGTTGCAATCCCTTACCTATTGCCCCTAGGACCTCATGAGAAGGTGGTCTTTAAATTACAAGGAGAAGAAATAGCTGGCAATCTTACTAGAGAAAGATTGCCGAAGGAAGTTGTGAATGCTCCAACCCTGAAGGTGTTCAAGGCCAGGCTGGACAGAGCCTTGGGCGGCATAGTTTAGTGTGTGGTGTCCCTGCTCACGGCAGGGGGTTGGAACTAGATGATCTTAAGGTCCTTTCCAACCCTAACTATTCTATGATTCTATCTCAGAAAAGCCACAGTGACAATCAGGTGACCTCATGGAGCTCTTGGCCCCAAAGCGAACACAAGTGAAGTAGCTATGATTGCTGTAGTGCTGCTAACCATGAAATAGCAGAAAACAACTCAAAGGCTAATTCCAGCCTGGCAGTAAGGTTAAATATTTTGCTGGATGTAAGTGCTTGTCAATTTTTTAACTTAATTTTGGCTTGGAAGGAAAAACATGCTATCAGAACCTGCATCTTTAAGGACTGAAACCCCGGGGGAGGAGAAGGCTGGAAAGCCTTGTTGTTATGCACTGCCAGTTGGAACCAGACCCAGATTAAAGCAGATTTCTCACAAGAATGTGAAGCATTGAGTGATGGCTGAATACCACATGTATCGCACCTTCACCACCAGATCCCTGCTTCTGTCAGTACCTCCACGGGCTATCATGCTGCAGTCCCCACTGCAACCAGCACCATTAGAAACTGAAAAATCACTCGAACGCACCAGACAAGCCACCCAGCTGTGCTTACCGCTTGCTTATACAAAGTCCCTCTCTCCTTTCAAATTTCAACCACACTTCATATTTCAGACTGAAAACAGAGTCCAAGCCTGAACATTTCTATACGTACAACACCTACTACTTTTTCCGCACTATCAAACCTGCCTGGCAGATCAATCACAAACGACATATTCTATTCTTCAGCTCAGCACTCCCCTCCGATCACAAGAACAAGTAGCACTCAGGCAGCAGCAGATTTCTCAAAGTGCATCCAGCTGTGCATCACGTAGCTCTGTTTTTATAAGGAGGATCAGATAAAACAGGAGAAAAAAAAATGACATTATAAGGTACAAGCGAGCTAACAAAGGGATGTGCTCACTTATATCAACAAAAGCTGAGGATAAAGTGTGATAACAGAACCTTACAAAAAAATACTTTGGCATGGAGTCCATTTCTGCTGTACCAGAGGACAATACAGCCTCTGCTTACCAGTCCTTCATCTGTCACAGTGATCCACAATGTTAACAGGGGGTTGAGAGAGAAAAGTGACGATTATTGCGAAGACTAGATTTTTAATATCTGCACCTTTAGCCTTGCTGTAATGAAAACCTTCATGGCTCTGGCAGGCAGAGCACGCTTGTTGCACAGTACACAGGTGTACTGTGAAAGATGGAGTCACCTTCACCTGAGAAGGATTGTACCCCAGGAGATCAGGCAGACAGCTGCTTCCAATATTTATAGGTCTCAGTGAAAACAGAAAATTCTATGAGACCAGGACACATACCCATCCTAAGGGAGTTTGTTGACTTTGATTGACTGAAGCAAGATAAATAAGACTGTATTCGGGAATTATAGATTACCTGTATTAAAAATTGTAGGTAATACAAATAATAGCCATAATGTTCCCATGTTCATAAAAAAAAAAAAAAAAAAAAAAGAAGTAAACCCTCACCTGCACATCTGCAGGCCAGAAAACATGAAAACAGCTAGGAGAAAGCATTAACACAACACACAGTTAACCAGTGGAACTCTCTGCCACAAGACATTATCTTCCAATTGCTTGGCTATGATTGAATGAAAGGTTTTAAAATGGAAGCTAATTGCTGAGGCTACAAAGGCCCTACTGGTTTGTGTCTGTTATCAGTTTTCTTACACTTTCCTCAGAGGCATTTTTTAACTGGGCGTTGCTGCAAACGGGATGTTGCAACAAGTGGACCTCTAGTTTGAGCTGTCACAACAGCTGCATTTATGAGTATGGGTTTTTTCTAAAGATACTATTTCAGCGTAGAGTAGCACAAAGTGCACAAAAAAAATATATCTCAAATAAGATCTCAAGGGAAACATCTTAGTCTCTTTCTAGCTAATTCAAGAGTTACCTATAGCATATAGAAGTAGTTCTAACCACACAGTTATTTTCATAATTGCAAAGGTTGGAAGTTTAATTAGACAATCAGAAGGAAGCCCTCAAGCCAGCCCATTTTCTTAAACAGCTTTACCTAGGCACTGGGAGCAGCATTGTGTAATGCAGCTATTTACTCTGAATAGCATAATGTTCCCTTATCTTTTTTACCCTGATTAATTTCCTGACTGAAGTAACACATAAAACCAAGCTGGTTAGACAACATGTGTCAGGAGCCACGTGTCCTATTCAAATTTGAAATGGAGAGAGGCAGAACCAAGAGATCAGGTCTCTTCCCCTTTCCTTTCACATCTGTTCCAGGTGCACCATGCTTTCAGCATGACACTATTAAGACCATCTTCAGACTACAGTTCCTTCAAACACTGACTATGTGGGATGGATTTTTATTTTTTTTTTTTTAAATTTGATGGTCTTCAGGGATACAGAGTGAGGCTTGAAAACAGAAATGCAGTGAAACTGGGCTTTGTGATGCAACTCCACAAAGCCTTGATGGTCTCACAAGAACCACTGGTGCAAGTGGGAGACCATCACACCAGGCCCTGGGCTGCCTACCTTCACCACTACTTCTCAGGTTCAGTTGCCTCCCTCCCCAAACACACCTGCATGCATGTACATGCTCACTCCCCTTTTCAGGAATTTTACTATTGGCTGAGACAGGAAAGAGAAAAAAGTGCATCCAAATTCTGCCAGGGCCTCCACAGAACAGCAACGAGGGATGAGGGTTGAACTGCTGAGGATGAGGAGAGCAGCAAGTTACAAATGAAATGAGCCCCACTGCCAAGCACCAGGGTCTGACCATGGGTAGGGGAGAACAAACAGGCTCTGCGGAAAGGCTCTGGACTGCCTCCAGTCCCCACCAGTCTCCCCATGGACACCAGCGCCCAGCTGACTTTCGGCAAGCCACAGTCACTCTATATGTCTGCTTCCTCCCGCAGAGCATAAACAGAAGCAGCTGGGCCCAGCTCTGCTCCGTCCCACATCTCGCCTTGCCATTTGCACCCACGCGCAGCAAGCGGTACCCAGCTACAACAGCGGCAATGTTTTCCACACACGTGACCGAGGTGCAAACGACAACCCGAGGCGCTGGCACATCCACCGCCTGCCAGGCTGGGTCCCGCTCACCCCATCTTCCCCTCCTCCTCCTCCAGCCCCTCTCCTCCACAGACTTCTGCTCCTCTCTCCACCCGGTCCCCATGGAGGAAAACAACCTCCATTTCGGGGGGCTTGTTTTCTCCTAAGCAGCAAGCAATCATCCTCCACCTGCCGCACAGCAGCCTGGGAGCAGAGCTCGCTTTCCCACCCTTGTTACCTGTTTTGCTCCCTCTGGAGTCCCCCATTTCCCCGACAGTTTCCAGCAGCAACGTTTAACCTCAACATTTAAAATCCCTGATGGCAAAGCATGACATTCAACACACAGCCAGAAGTTTGCTTGACCTCAGCCCCATTCATCAGGCTTCCCCAGCTGCACAGCATCCCTAATTAATTGTACCCAGTAAGATCCCTGCCCTGGACAGTCCCCACAGGAGCAGCTTCAGGGCTGAATTCTGTGGGGTTTCACATCTTTTTCTTTTGCGGAGGTGATACTACATTGCCAGCTACACTTTTTTACCATATGCAACACCAACACACTGGCAGTTAACGAGCTACAACACAGAACCACTTGGCAACACATAGAAAATGGGCAGAAAAATCCTCAAGCAAGAGGGGGTGGGGAAAAAAATGCAATGAATTGTTCAGTATTAATCATGCAAGAGAAAAATGTAAAGGAGAGGCTGCCAGAGAGTAAAGGTGCTCTCCCAGGCCTCAGCACAGCATCGAGGAAAGGAACCTCACAAAGGGAAGCAGCTGCTGCTTAACCATCAGAAAGATGAGGCACCCGAGTAGTTTCTGGAGAGCAACAGAGGTGAAAAACCAGTCCGGTTTTCATCTCAATTCCCTGCTTGAAGTCAACTGATGTGGCTGCCTGCCATGGCTAGGGACTCAGGAGCCCACGAGGTGCCATCCAGTCCTGTGGGACCTCTGAATTTGACTGTCCCAGATGTTAATTACAATATGGACAATAATCATTTATAAAAATCGTGGTGTAACTGTACCAAAATCTACTGTGGGCAGCAATGCCCTGGAAGGCAGGGGCCCAGGCAGCCTAGCTCTGCCCCAGGGTGCTGGTACAAGGAGCTGATAAAGATGAGCACAGGCAGCAGTGAGTTCAAGGTGGAGAAACCGAGTTTTGTTCCTGTTGCAGGAATGAAGTTTGGAGCTGTCTTCACTTGTAACACCACATAATTCTAGGTGGCTGCAGATTTATTACTGTATTTTCCCAAATTTGGAAGGCTTCCACATTTGACCACATAAAAGAAAGAAACATTTTCCTTTTCTCAGTATGACCTCCATTTTCTATTCTGAGACAAAATCCATTATAGCGATGCCTGGAAAAACAAAACTTCTAATCATTTTTCTCAAGAACTCCGTTGAATTCTGCAATAGATTTAGCTTGGCCACAGCCCCCCTTTCCCACCTCTAGCAAGAGAAACTTCTTGCAAGATTCTCAACTTTTGAAAGATAATGATGGATCAGTCTTCCCTGCAGTGATTTCTCATGTTATCAGTTTGATTTGCAATCACAGATGAAGGTCTATACCATGAAATACTTACCAATTAAATAGTGCTTGCACAGAGGCTTTGTATTTTACACCTTGACAGCTATTAGTCAGAAGATAGCTAGAGCTTTGACTTAAATTGGAATTATCAAATACTGAATAGTCAGAAGCAGCGACCCAAGTTGACTTGGACAGAAGACATAACAGAGATAAATTTGCTGTTAACATTTTATCTTGGGTGGGAGTAACAGCAGGAAAGACAAAATCAAAATAACCATATCTTCCTTGCTCTTTAACAGTAGACTTTTTAATCCTCCCTGAAGACACCCAGAAATTTTATGTCATGGAAAAGGTATTGGGGAAGATAGCTGCCCTCTGCCACAACTAATTTGATTGATATCATTGCTTCCCCTTCCACTCCCCGGCCCCCCACCCCTTAGGGAGAGGAGAGTGATCTCACTGCACTAACCACATTGCATTATTACGTACCTTTGAAACAGAAAAATAGGTATAAAAAAAGAAAACAAAAAACAAAAAACATGAAAAGATATTTTAGTATTTATTCCAGATTTGTGCTTCAAACCCTTGTCAGTTCAGGATCCCCAGAGCATGCCATGCATACTGTCCACAACCACATTTAGGACCCGAGAAGTTCTCTACCCCAGCAGATACAGAGCAGTTGGACTATTTATTTTGCTGCAGTTAAATCCTTTAACAAGCACAATGCCCTTGTACTCAGCCAAGCATTGAGAAATATTTCATTTTTCACTTATTTCTAAAAGTATAGTAGAAAAGGTCTTTAACACATTCACTAGAGATTCCCTTTACTTGTTCAATTTATTTCAGACATAATATATGTAAATGTACTTACTTTATCAGTGACATAAAGCCTATTATCTATTGAATTTCAAGTCTGGGGTAACTCCCAGCAACCAAATACATTATTTAATAATTCTGTCATCAAATGAAATCTTTCCCCAAGATAGATACTGAAAGCAGCCTGCCCACATAGCAAGATACTTATACTTTCTCAGAGGCTTTTCAACAGGGTCAGATCTGTGAAAGTGGCTATTATAATCCTTTTATTTCAGCTAAAATATTGAGCAAGATTGCTTATAGCAGAGGACTAAGTGGGCTTCCTATTTTGTTCACGCTCTTGCTCTACACTGTTCCGCGATCCTGCATTTTTCTCTGTAATCCTCATCTAGAGCAGAATATGAAAATATCAGCTTTTCCCAAAATGAATACCAGGAGTTGTTGACCATATTATAAAGATTTTAATATTCATAAAACCAGAATGTCAAAAAAGAACATCTTGTATGAGATCTAATGTTTCCAAGTCATAATTGTCATTCCCAAAATGTATGCAATACTACTAGGAAAAGTCTTGCTCTCTCCTCTCTCTGACATGAGGAAGACACCAAAGACTGACAATTACCTGCTGGAAGTGTTCAGCTATTTTTTTTTTTTTATTCTTGTCTATGCTGGCCAGCAAGCCAAACCAGTTTTAATTTCCATATCTTTTATTTGTACATTGTTCAATCAGGCATGGGCCAATTCCACATTAAAAATAAATATGCTATGTCACCAGCATGAACTGCACTGGCCAAAACCATAAAGTGCTGCTGATTAAGACTGTGCAAATAGAGCATCCCCCAAAGCAAGAAGAACGGGCACCTGCACTCATGGGAACCGAGGAAGCAGCCAAAGTCTGGCACCTCAGCAGCTCCGATGACCCTGCAGAGCATTACCAGCTCCTAACTTTGCAGTGGAAAGATCCAAGCCTCCACAGCCTGCAGAGCAAGGAAAATAAGCAAATCACAGATGCAGGTGATGTTTCTAGTCATGGTTTTCCACACCACGAGGAGATGAAAGAATAGTAAGGAAACTCGTCCATTTCTAGAACAGCAATCTGTAAGGTACTGAAAGTGCAGTTCTGCAGAGTACTACAATATAAATACTTCGCCACCAGCCTTCTGCACTCCAAGGGCTAGAGCCTCCTCCTAGCTCCCCCCATCTGCAGTTCTTAAAGTAGGATATTACATGGCAAAGATGAAAAAAATAACACCATCCTATGCATGCAGCTGTGCTCTGCATCTGCCACTGTTGCACTGATTTTCATACAGTAAACAGTGGGCTTGTGATATATATGCTCTATTGGAAGCCCAGAAATCTGAGTTCAGCTTCTACTCTAACATATATCTTCTCTTTATAACAAAAAGCTGCACTAATTTAACTTAAAATTAATTTTTAAGCTCTGGCAAGAGACTTTGTACAGATGCATATTTCCATTTAGACTAAGCTTTTTCAGGTGCAGATCAAACTTGGGAACTTGAAATAAACCCGATTTACACTGCAATAGATTGTGTTTGCAGATTTCACATCTGAATCCATTTGATTCATATTGAATCTATTTAGTCTCCATTTTTAGTCTCCATTCTCTCATTTCTGTGCCTATTTAAGTGTTAAGCTCTGCCCTGTTCATATGAAGAAATTCACATATTCATGCAAAAATGAGAAATGAAGGTAGAGGTTTTACAACCCTTCCCCAAATAGTGCCGTGAAATGAATAGTTAAAACTCATCACAAAATACGTTGAACTATTTCCTTGTGTACTGAAATTACTACTATTTTCCTACAATTTCTTTCAAAATACTTCACGGTTTCTACAAAAACTATGTGCATAATTTGGGAGAGAAAGAAAAGCAAAATACCAGATATTTAATTTACTCACAAACTGTGTTTCCTACTTTATCTCTTTGCCCTGTTCACACTTCCATTGCAATCCATTGCATTCCTAGGTGCTGGCCACCTCCACCATATGCTTTCCAAACTGCTGCTGCCCATGTTATTTTGACTGGTATTTTAATTTGTGTCCATACTTGCTCTCTTGCTTTACTATTTCCTGTAAGGCCAACTTTGCTCCTCCGAGGCAAATGAACTTTACTTCCCACAATTTCAGATCTTTTCAATAAGCTTTTGACCCTCCTTCAACCTTGTATGCATGTATTTCTTTATAAGCCACTTTTTCAAACAAACAAACAAACAAAAAAAAAACAAACCCCCAAAAAACCCCACACACAACCCCCCCCCCCCCCCCCAAAAAAAAAAAAAAACCAAAACAAAAAAAACACCCCACACCAAGCAAAGATGCAGTGTGGTTTCATCACTTTGCAAGCCCCTCCTTCATTCTGCTGGCCTGAAAGGTAGAAGCTTGAGTCTTGGAGTACCTTTCTTAGTTAAGCATGAACTTCAGTCTTCCTATCTTCAGCCTTGAGCAGTCATCAACACCTGCACAACAGCAGATCTGCATTTCTCTTCTGGAAGCCTTATCCTCCCACAATCCCCATGACACTGGTCCTTGTTAATCACTTCCACTGCATCCTCTTATCTCCTTCTTTCTACCCTGCCTTTCCCTAGTCCCAGTTTCTAGGAAGATGTGCCTGGCTCTTCACTGTCTCTCCTTGCTGCATGGCAAAGCCACAGCACATAGTACCAGGTCCAGCAGGGTAACTTTCCCAGCAACATTTCTGCTGCACCAAGCAAATGCCTCCGTTTCTGGCTGGCTTGTCATTATGGATGAGGAAGTTCAGCATGGGTAGAAATACCCTTTTAGCCTTCTCTGAAGTGATCCTTGCTATCTCTCTTACCAGTCATTTTGGGCCATCCTTTTTGTTTGATCCATTGGCCTTTAGCTAGGCTTTGACTTTATCAGTCCTTATTAATACTCAGTAGTCCTTGCAGAGTCACACCAAATAATCTAAAAATACAGCCTTCTACAAACCTCTGTATGAATGTAACATGGACCCTCTTATAATATCAGTAGGATAAAAGTATGTCACATTTTGTTCATGCAGCTTTGAGCCACTGGTCCCCTGCAGGATTCCGCTGTGAAGACCAATTGATTATTAACTACATTTTGTTCATAAGCTCTTTGGGAAGGCACCATATTTTGTTGTCTGCCTGTGTAGTGCCTAGAGCAATAAGGTCCCTTCACACCATCACAGTGTCGATAATATATACTCCCAACTGTGCTAGGTGCTATACATACATACAGCGACACGTAGTAGATTGGCACCACCACTTTTTTCTTTGTTGTCTGCTAATCTAGGTAACAGATGATCACAAGACAGAAGAATAAGTGACCTTGCATTATATAATTTCACATCCCAAACAGTTAAAACCAACACATATTTGCAAGCAATTTGACTGGAAAAAGGATGAGACACTACTAATGGAGGTAATCTGAACCACAAGAGAAAGTACAGGCACAATATCTTCGAGGGGATACCTGGAGTAACTTGTAATATTTTCCAGTAAAACAGAGCGTTTGTTAACCTGTAGTCACTGATATGTGGTAGGATACCCAAGATACTGATGAAAAAGAAATGCTTTTCACTAGTGCATATAGCAGCACCAGTAGCAATCATGCAATATAAAAAAATTTACCTCAGTTTACCACCACTGGGAGATAAATCCCCCAAGGCTTGGGTATCTACTCCTAGCTAGTCTCTCTCCATGGGCCTCTCCACAGCAGACTGCAGAAATTAGGCTGCTTTCGTTTCACTGTGGAATAAGCATTAACAAACTCTATAACCAGAAATGCCATCCCAGAGTGGACATGGGCACCCACAAGTTAATGCTAGCTTCTTGGTGACAGCGTCCCATTCAGGGGTCAGACTCAACCAAACCGCCACCCTCATACAGTTTCCTCTAACACAGCCCATGCAAACCACAGATTAGGCTGCAGAAAGGTTCAGAGCTGTGCTCACTGTAGCACACGCAGCCTGCAAGAGACCAGAAACACTCCCGTCGTGCCCAGCATCACCTACAGGAGCTACTGGCCAGCACTGCCAAGAGTACGACCAAGTAGCACGTACTCACTCTTCCCAGACTCCTCCCAAGCATGAGATCAACTTTTCATTCTTACCCAATGCATAAATGTTTGCCAGAGATTAAAACAAACATTGCTGTGGTTCCTGTTAGCACCAGATCAGGAGGATTGTTAGGTGCTAATGTTTGACATGGTAGCTCCATCTGCAAAGCTACCTCTCCTCCCAGCTGATCTTCATCTCAGGGTATTCCAACTCAAAACATTCTATGATTCTTAGGGGTTTTCATACATTTGTGACACTTCTGTTCTTATATGGTGCCTTTCACGCAAAAGCATTACACTGTAGTCAAAGAAGCAGACATCAGGAAAACCCTCAATTCAATAGTTCCTGTGCTGCAGGGCAGAGGTTGAAAGCAAATCCTCCTGGTACCCAACCCTTCTTGGTTGGCTCTGTGACACCTACTGAGCTGTGCAGCAGAAAGAGATGTGGGATTATCTCCAAGTTATTGACGGAGTCATCACAATTTTATTACACTCTCCCCCCATGCACACACTTCGTTCCTGGAAGCAGGAACATAAAAAGGTCTCACACACTAGCAAGTTCTGCTCCCCATCTCCAGCTGCCTGCAGCAGAGGCGTGATAGCACACCTTTGCCATCATCAGTACTGGAGCAACATCCCCATGGGAAAGGCATCTGAGCAAATGTAATTCTCTGTTTGATACCCTGATCACAGAAAAAGCTTTTGCTTTTCTTCACATCACATGGGCTTTTCACTGTATGGGGGAAGAGGGAAATCTTACCTGAACTGAAGCAAATGCCAGTTCCAGGCTGCTGCTTTCCTTAAAATACCCTCATACACACTTCTTTTAGGCAGGCAAAGATGTTTCACAAACAGACATAGGCCTGCTTCTGAACTCATTACATCAATGTTAAAGAGGAACTACTCCAGCAGAGGCAAAACCAGCATAAAACAAGCACAAGTGGTATAAGAATCACACCATTTCAGCCTGCGTAGCCTTTCGCCCCCCTTACCTAAGCCTCAACACTCCAAGTTCAAGGCAAAAGCTTGCAATATTTCTATGTTATCCTCAGTAATGTGACAAGAGCAATTACAGAGTCCAGGGAAGCTAAGTAACACTGCTAAAACAGTGGGTGGTCTAATGGCTTGAATAGCTCCTGTTCACCAGCATTGTAGTGGGAGTCCCCCCAGACTCCCACTTTGTACCTTAGGTAATTCAACCACGTTCTGCAACACTGGCCTTTTTGTCTGGGACATCCTGGCACCAGCACTGCTTAGCTGACTTGAGACATACCCAAGTTCTTTCAGGTGGTCTGCAAAGTTAACTCACCCTTAAAAAGTCTGTCCTTGGTACCCACCATACCTCCTTTATTCTCTGTTTCAGTCAAAAGCTCTAGGCAGAAGCACATTGAACTTTTTGCAAGGAATTCTGCTCAGAGACAGCTATTCCAGGTGCACAGGCTTTTGCTGAGTACAGCATTATTTGGAGTATTCTCTGGAAAAAAAATTATCTGCTTTTACAGTAAAAGATCCATTTGCCATGTGCAATGCACTGAAATACTTTGCCACAGCAAAGTCTGGTCTAAACATGTTGTTGGCCAATAAAAGGGGGGAAACATGCTGCCAGTAAACATTTGCGTGGTATGTCTTTGAAGGCTTCAAGGCAGACTAAATGGAATAATTGTGAAGACGTATTATTTATAATACAACAAATCTTCCCCACAAGATATAGGTCTCCATTAACCTAGTACCCAACTGCTTTTAAGTGCATTTTTTAATGTGTTTACCCTGCTAAGGGAGTTATGTTTTATTATCTCCATTTTGCATTTGGGGAATTGAGGTACTAGGAGATTAATAGATTTGCTCGAGGTTACATAGCAAATCTCCAGCAAAGCACAAATGCAGACCAAGCGTCCCAGATTGTTCTTCTCCACTGGATGTACCCATCGATATGCCAGGACACATTAAAACATCAAAGGTCTCTTGTGATGTGACTTTTTCCTCTATTAAAACAAGACTGATCTTATGCAAGCAAGCAAGCAAGCAACATTGTATTGGAGTCGACAGATGTTCATCTATTTACACGAAAGCTGAAGCAAAGTCTGGAGCTGTCGCTGGAATATCCTAGTTTTTCCAGCTATCCAGTGCATTCAACCCAAATTCACAACTATTTTTTTACTGATGAAACCTGCTGCATCTGGAAAACAACCTATTCACTGATTAAGATTCACCGATACATGGTCTTATATTTCACATACTACCATATGAATCATGAATCAAAGAATAGTTAGGTTGGAAAGGACCTTAAGATCATCTAGTCCCAACCCCCCTGCCATGGGCAGGGACACCACACACTAAACCATGTCACCGAAGGCTCCATCCAACCTGGCCTTGAACACTGCCAGGGATGGAGCATTCACAACTTCCTTGGGCAACCCATTCCAGTGCCTCACCACCCTCACAGTAAAGAACTTCTTCCTCATATCTAGCCTAAACTTCCCCTGTTTAAGTTTGGGCCCGTTATCCCTTGTGCTATCACTACAGCCCCTAATGAAGAGTCCCTACTTCACATCTCCCTTAAGCTTAATGGAACTGCAAAAGGGTTCAGCTTTTGAAAGTTTGTCCATGCACTGAAGCTGTTGAATGTGGCTTTGGGATACTTTCTGTGGGACAATGGTTTTCTGGATTGGTTGGTTTGGTTTTCATCTTGACTTATGTGAAGAAGTGGTGGGAGACAATATCTGAATCTTTCACTGTATCCTCCACCATTGTGTAGGGGTAAGCCATGGGGGTAGATTGTTTTATGAGATTCAGTAGCAGAAAGCCTCTTTTATTATGCCCCCTTCCCTTTTCTAGGCCTCCATTAAGTCAATCTCCCTGAAAGCAAGATCCATAGTCCTCTCCGGACCATGGTGGAGCTTGAGGAACTGAGAATACTGCAAGCTGCTCTCTCTTATTCCCCAAATACGAGCTGAGCCCCCTCACCCAACTGTCTCTGGGAATAAGAGACCCCAACCAGTGCAACTAGAATGTTGTAGCTTTCAACAGGATGATGCTTCCATTAATTTCCAAGCTCCAGTTTAAACCTAACAGGAGTTTAAATAATAGGGCTGATGGCAATGGGAGCATGATACGCTGTGCCACACATGCTCTTGTCAGTCCATAAACTGAGACGCCATAAAACCTCCCTGCCCCACCACAAAAATAAGAATGAACCAAGGGCTTTGCCTAAAGCATCTTGCTTGGGAAGGCAGTCATGGGAACTTAGATTATTCACTTTCAAGACTAAAACCTCCCTTTAGCGAAAAGTGAGTCGCACCAAAGAAGTTCTATGGAGAACACGAGGCTGATGGCCTTTTTCTCGTCAGCATGAACTGTGGGTCCACTTTACCTCACAAAACATCAGTGGCAGAGCTCAGCAAGTTTTCTGTGCAAGTCATCATATCCAAGTCAGCTTCATGACTAAAGCAAGCAAGATTTAGTCCTCACTGCAAAGCTGCCACCAAAGAGCCCACAAGCAGGCTTCATTTAGCAAGCAGGGGCAGATACTATTTTCCATTTAATATCAGGGATACACACAGGTAAACAGCAGCATGCACCTCCAGGATGCTCCATGCCTCAGGTCACTTTGAAAAAGGCTACCCCAAAGAGTGAATGTAGATTCAAGGCAAAATACAGAACTGAGGAACTCAGACATCCTTGTCCTTCACCAAGGTAAGCCTGACATGCAGAACATGATACTCTGCCTCCAGCACAGTGTCTGAGCTGCTCAAGACATGCTCAACATCCACCCCACTTAAAGATTATTCGGTATCAAATGTTCACCAGTGTTTTGAAGAGCTAAACAATGAATTTTCCCACTGCCTCTCCTGCTAATGACGAGCAAAAAAAGAATCCCCTAGGGAATTTCCCTTCATATGCTCACGAGTGCCACTTCGCTAGTCACATTTATCTGACAAATCTTACAGATGGCTTGGCACGAGCTTGCAACAAGCACACCATCTTTGGAGCTGGGATTGGTCGCACAAGCCACGCGACACTTTCTGTGGCAAATTGGGCAAGCCTACAGCAGAGCCCCATACCCACAGCAGCAACCGAAGAAGCACCTTTAGCAAATTTACAACTTCATCCAGTGCTGTTTGAGCAGAAGACACCAATGAAGGTGATGGAATTTCCGACACTACAGCCACCCCACGAGGAACAGTCTCTTGGCACAAAAGTTTTGCTCTGACCCAGACAGAAAGATATCCTGGAAAATGACTCCCATTGAGTCATTTTCCTGCTGTTATTGTGCTGAATGTGTTTCTGTTAAAGACGAATTCTCCCCATTAAAATAATGGGGAAGAAAATATAAAGACCCATCTGCAGACCACATTTTAGAGGGGTTTTTGTTTGTTTTCCAACATTGTCTGTGAAATGTTGGTTGAGTCTTTCGAGCTCTTTCCAGATGTGTACTTTCCTCATGCTATGTACCCAACTGTAATTCGAGTTTGAAAGCTGTTAGACTCAGGCAAATGAATAGCAGGATTTTAAAACAGATACAAATAGTAAAACTAGTGCTTTGTACAATCCCATAGGTACTATAGATGGGACTGTCCAAACACAGACCCTTCTAATCCACCAAGAAAATGCCCTTAAGACCTGTTCAGAGTCAGATTTAAACCCATAAAATCCAGGAAATTCAGAGATAAGCTTGGATATCTGGACTGATATTCTGTCCTCAATTCACCTTATTGGGTAAATGTTAATGAATGCATTTGTTTATTCCATACAGTTCTATGCAGGGAATATCTACAATCTGATATTATGGGAGGACGTGATTTTTTTTTCCTCCTGTACGTCTGTGTGTAGGAGTTGCTCAATATAATTTATTCTTTTTCATAATAAGACTTTACAGCTCCTCAATCCTTTTAGAGCTATGCAGGGTCTGTCTTGCAAAGCTTTGGAGAGGATGCCTCAAAGAAAAATCAGTTATTACAGGAAATGTGGCTAATTTTCAGTACGCCACAGTCTAGTTTCCATACATACTAAGCTGATATTCCAGCACAAAACATCATCCATTCACAGAGGATCTGAACTCAGACCTTCACAGGCAACTTGAGACCAAGTTTGCTAGTCAACACCAGAGGAGAACTGGAGCACACAACAGCCTTGCTTTGGACCAACAACCTGTGAGCAGTTACCGCATTGAGTACAAGCAGATGAACAGACATACCAGTCCATCTAGCCCAGAATCAAGTCTCCTGTAGCAGTCAGGCAGCCAGAAAACAGTAGAAGCAAGGCAACCACTTATACTGTTTCACTCACATTTCTACTAGCCTCCAGCTATTTTTAGATCAAGGTATTTCCTAAGCCAGATGTGGTTTCTAGCTACTTAGTAATCCTCCATGCATTTCTTTACACAAACTTGTCCAGCCGTCCTTTGAACCCTAACAAGCTTTTAGCATCCACAGCCACCTTTCGCAGTGAATTCCTTGTGTCCACTACCAGTTGCATGGAGAACTTGTATCTCCTTTTGTTTGCATTGGGCCTGGCTTCTTCTAGTTTATTTAATGACCTCAATTGATGTACTGCCACAGAACAAACAATCCCTGCTCACCTTCTGACTGCTGCTTTGCAGAATTCACTCCTACCCCACCACCAGCTCCTCTTCTTTAGGCTGAGGAGTTTCAGTATAATCAATTGTTCCTCACATGGAAGCCATTCAGCTGAGCATTTTAATTTTTCTCTCAAAGTATTCCAAGTTCTGCTATGTTCAAGGTAAGCAGTCCGTAACTACTTGTGCAAGGTAGTGGCAAATACGGTTGATGTACAAACCATCTCTTTTGTTTCCTTCTGTACTCCCAGTACAATTCTTTCACTTCACTCTCAGGAAACACTTTCCCATGTTAGAGGAGTACGAAGTAGTTAAAGGTTTGTCCTTAGTTTTACAGGTAATCTGCAAAGTGGCAGAGGAGTAGAACAAGATCTCCGGGGCCCATCCTGACACATGGGAGTCCAGCAAACTTTCCAATGCTGAGCCTTAGCCCTGATGACTTGTGCAGACTCCCATTTGGACCAAATACACTTTAAAATTTTAAAGTTATACGAAGCAGTCTTAAATTCAATTATAATACTATGCTCAGAGAATGAATGAGAAAGAATGGGGCTATTCTTTCACCCCGTCAATGATAGATACCATTACGCATACATAATTCAGGTCCCGCTACATCCAGGAACACATGTCTGAGCTTCCAGGTGTGCTCAGAGAAACACAAATCCCGGAGTCCTGACACTCCCAATCCAGAAACTACAACTGTGAAATCACCTTCTAGAAAAAATGTTAAACAAAACCTATGGCTGCAACCATCTTTACTCACCTAAAGAGCATTGTACATCTTTGCTTTTCTCTCTCTGTCCCCAAGATGTACAGTACAAATGAGCTTAGGCTGAGCAAATATTTCTGCAGCATGAGAAGGCAGATGTGGCAGAGACTCCCTAAGTCTGCTAAAGTTTTGCTATTGCCAGCTGATGTAAAAGATATGCAGATGCTACTGTGATGGGCAGCCCTGCAAGCCCATAGGATAGATAAAACTTCCATTTATGGCAAAATTAATCCCAGTAAAAAAATGGCACTATTCCATTGAAATCAATAAGGTTGCACCTGTGAACGCCAGCTGTGAATTGAGTCCATGGTTCTCAAATGATGTAAAGTGCTTCAGGAGGAAAGATGCTATATTTAGGTGCCATATTATTGCTATGTAGACATTTTCATAACCCCTAATTATGGGGCTTTTTTTGCAAGCTCTGTAGTATTAACTGGATTGGATAAATATATAATTAGAGAGTGTTTCAACATGCACACTCTTGATGCTAGAAGCCTTATCAGCTCTTTCTTTTCTTCATGATCTGTTTTGCTTTGCTTTTAAAGCTGTTTCTATCAATTATGGCAAGATTTACTCAGAGCCCCAATAAAGGGTTACTGTAGACATCCCAGCAGAATAGAAGAGAGCTACATTTATGTTCCAGAACTCTTCTGTTTTCAGAAAAGACAGCTCTAGGGTGACATTGTATAACAACATTGACAGAAGCTAAACTGATCAGACAGGGGAGAAAGAAAATAAATAAATAAATAGTTAAAAAAACACTTGGACACACACAACTGCAAAGTTTTTTTTCAGGTGTTCCCTGACTCCAAACTGTTTATAGGCTAGGGGTTTCTACTCCAATATCTTTGATAGAAGATCTGCTGCCCAGATATTTGCTGGATCCTGCTCCTCTCTTCTGCTAGTGGACAGAAAGGAAGACCTAAGGAGGTTCTTCATTTTCTGCATGGTACCAGGGATGCACAAATGGTTTCAAAGATCTCTAGATAGGAGGTAAATACACCCCTACCTAAAAGAACTATCACCCTAACAAATTGCTAAATTGCTTGACACAAGAAAGACAAGTTACTTTTACTTTTCTCAGTATCCTGCTTCGTCAAATTAAAAGATGCCATCAACATTTTAATCCACCCAGTAGTGCTAGAGGAGTGGAGGGGGGAGAGGGGAATAAAAAATTTAAAAAGCAACACCGGTATTTTCCTTTCTAGGTGTTGATAAAGCCTGAATTACCCTTTATTGCCAACTCAGGGGGGAAAAAAAAAAAACCAAAAAAAAACTTTAAACAAATAACACTTGTTCTCACTTTTCTTATCATGCATGGCCAACAAATTATTTGTCAGGTTCTTTCAACTGTGTTTATGAACCTTTCCCCTTGTGCCAGCTTACATCCAGTGAGAATTTGAAAAGCTAAATTTAAAGTATGAACACTTCAAAACAGAAGTTAAGAATAGGAAGAATTAAGGACATTGCTAGAGTGACATGATACGGATGCTGTATTATTAAACAAATGGCTCACAATGGTATTATGACATGAGTCATAATTCCTGATGCCATGAACATATTGCAGAAAAGAACAATAGCTGCTATCGCCAGCTATGGAGATACACAGAGCACAATACCGGGAGCTGACTGCTGGTTGATCTAAAGCAAGGGTTTTGTCTACAAGCCAACTGGATAAATTCACACGTGGTGCAAATGGGTGCAACAACGAAAGCTCATGAAGTTGCAGCATCTTCAGCTAGGCTCTGATGCAGCACCAAAAGCACTAAGGGCTTCGCTCTGTGCAGTCTTGCAGTCTGTTTATGACTGTAATTGACTGGGGAATTCCAATTTGGTAGGATTTTGAATCTACTTTGCACAGGTATGAATAAATGAATCTGGCCCTACATTAACACTAACAGATTTTTAAGCCCAGCAAGTCACAGAGCACCTCTGAATCGTTTTAATGTTCAACATCATCACTAGAAAGCCTGACAAGAGACAGACCACTGGTGGCTATCAGCAGATGGACTGGTTTGTCATTCCTTTTGTTGTTATGTCTAGTAACTTCGGACTGCAACTGCTGATGCTGAAGAAGATTACTGTAAGAGCTGGCATATTCACAGGCTTGACAGACAAAGCATGGAATCAAATCCTGGGGTGCACTTACAGCATGTGCTTCCCATAATTGAAAATCTATTTGTGGCACACAGAGTAGAAAAAAACTTTCATTTGGGGTAAAACTTAAACATAGCTTTGCTTTCCCTGCTTTATGCAGTAACCCAGTTCAAGGCAGTATGGTCTGGAAGCAATGTGCTCCAAGATTCACATGCCTACAATTGTCATGGGGTGGGAAGGTAAGAACAAAGTAAGGGAACCCACCCATAAATGAAATATAGGGCTTGAATCATTGTCACACACTGTTAACATAGTGATTTGACCACTGTGGTGTTCAGCTAACATAAACAGAGACAGCTTAAATCCTAAGTTTCTGTAGCTATCACATAGTTAATAAGAAACACTCAGCACAGAGACTTAGGTGGGCTCCACTATGCTCAAGTGCTGCCCAGCAGCTCCCAGTATAGGAAGCGTGGCTCAATGCAAGATGTATGACCAGGGTGCTGTGGTGTTCTGGCTTTCTCAGCTTCTACAGCAACACTGGGTGCCCCTGGCAGCTACCCTAAAGGCAGCCTTGAGGTTGCTCCAAACTGTGCTAAAGACCAATCAGGCTTCTGAACAATTTTAAAACACAGGCTAAGCAGAAGTGGCTTACTGCATTCTCTTGGGTGCAGAGCTGGCTGGAACAGGGCCACATCCAAGAACAGGCTGCCTTCTCTTCAGCCATCACAAGAGCACCTACATAGCACGTACTTAAAGCAAGACAACATACTTAAGATGAGGTACCCCAAAGCCAAGAAAGCTACTCAAAGCAGTGGGTAGCTACACTGGATTACCTCCAATCTATTATCAGGATCCCCCAAAATACATTTTACTACAGAAGCATTAACAAGGCAAAGTTGATTTGCTTAGAGAAAGCCTTGCACTTCTTGTCTGTGTGTTTACACGTAAAATGCATGCTCACCCATGCAAACATGCCACCCTGATCAAGCCAAACATACACAATGCATGTAAGACATAAATAAATAGTTGTGAGTCACTGATAACCACCTTGTAAATTACATGGTCTTACAAAGTATCACTGCTAAAGATAATTCATACAATTGGATAGAAAATACACATATACGACTCTCATTAAGACAGATAAGAGTTGTTTGTTTCTTTTCACAAGAGCCCAAGGCCTTAATTTACAAGGTCCTGAATTATTTTTTTAAGCTTGGAGTCCCACAGCTGTAGGTCAGTTCCAAAACCTGACCCAAAAACAAACCATAAGAGAGCAAACCTGATCACAGTGAACATAGTGAATAGAAGATGGGACAAGGGGGTCTAAAAATCCAAAAGCCTAGTCTTCTCCAGCTCACAGGAGCCAGGTCTAGTAGCATTTACAACCCTTTTCCCTCAAATAGATGTTGCTTCAGCATCCATCCCTCCTACCTCACTCCTGCTGCGCTGCCCAGGACCAGCTCCCCATCACCCAGGCAAGGAGCTAAGCTATGGCTGCAGTAAAGCACAGCCACTGCAGCTCTTCCACAGCTTGTGACAAACTCTTCTGCGGGAGCAGGCATAAGATACGCCATCCAACAAAGCAAAGAGAGACAAGATCAGCCCTGCAGCCTCTGCTTGGGCAAAACCTAAATGCCACTTTGGTACCACTTGACTGACACAGCCCAAACATGGCGTGTTTGTTTTGCTGACACATAGGTTTAAGTTTGCTCCCCAGCCACATCTTCTTTCCCCTTGGATACAATAGCCATCCTCATAACACTTATTATAACATACTGCAGCAATAACGTGCAATTATCCTCAAAAACAAAGCAAAAGCTCAAGATAAAAATAGCAGGCGCTGAGCACACTTACCAGCTGGAAGAAGGCAGTGAGGCAGTACTAGCTGCAGCCTACTACAGCACAGCCATTTTAGGGCTGCAGCTGCCTCTCCGAAGCCTGATTTGAAAGGCCAGTCTGCAGGAGGACATGCTGGGAGATGAACCCTCTCCAAAAGCAGGTCCAAAGCGAAAAGGAGCAGGCAGCAGCAAGGCTCAGCGGAGTGTTCATTAGGTAGAGATGTGCCTCACCTGGGGTCTGTGTGCTGTGCAGCTGGATTCAATGATTGCATTTGGGCCAGGCAAGATCTTGAATTGCTTCACGACCTGGGAGGGCTGATCCTTTCACTAGGAGAGATCTGTCAGGTGGCCAGCAAACAGAGCTCTCATCCTAGGTCTTCCTTGATGGTGATGTCTGATCTAGGGAAATCAATACACCTCTCAGGTTTTCTTCTTACCCTTTTTTCTGTTTTGCTGGGTATGCTTACTTTGCCTAAAACAGACTCAGCTGACCTTTCTGTTTCCAAGCTTTCACAAAAATGTACCCTGAAAGCAGGTTATAATAAGGGAAAAAAACAGTTTTAAGAACCAAAAAGAGAAAACCTATGAATTTAACAAAAGTATTTGCTTAAAATTCTCAGCAGCAGACCACAAAGATGGTAAACCTGATCAAGTATAAGGAAACTGTATGCATACCTCACATCTCTGATGGCTTCAGAGATCTTTAAGGTTATAATGGCATGTGTATAAAACCTGACATCTCTGCTTTGTACAAGGAAGTCTGTTTAGAGCTGCACACATTCAAGGAGGGCCTCTGTTGAATAGAATTGGCCAAATCAGATTAAAAACCCAGTATCTATGATGAAGGCTGCAAGCTGCCTGCTCGGAGAGGTTCCACTGATGTGAACCAGAAGTTCCTTGCATGTGGTCAGGCCCTAAATTTGATACTGGAATTTAAAAACAAATTAAGATTCCCATGTAATATTGACTTCTTTTTTTTTTCCCAGGGTAAAAGATTTTACAGCATGGAATGCTATATGCAGTGGTTACATGAGTCCAAGTAATTGTACCAATTATATAATTTGATATAATTGCACTAATTACATAAACACATAATAATGAAATACAAGTTATTCCAAGAGCTAAACTGGAAGAACATTAAAGAACCTAAATCTGCTCCCACTTATTCTACTACAAATCAGAAACAATTCCCCTGAAATCAATGAAGGTACCCAAATAAAATTGGCCCCTCACATTACAAGCAGTCAGGTAAATCTAGCTTTTTGTTCAAGGGTACTGACTAGGCAAGCAAATGAAAGCTACTGGGGTATGTTGTACTAGTGGAGATTGCTAATTCCTGGCCAAATTCCAATGTGTGCAGGGAGATTCTTCCTCTGTTCATGACCAGGTTTGGTGTCTTCTCCTTTTTTTCTGATCTGTCATGCAGCATCTGTGGGTTCCGCAAAATATTTCAGCTGCTGATTCCAAAGCAGGGAGAAAAACAAAAAAACGTTTTAGAAACACTGAGATTGAGCTGGGCCCAATCAGGATTTCAAGAAAAACAGATTCAGGTGTGTCTGGTGCTATCCTGAATTACATCTGCAGACTTTAGGGGAGCTACTGCAGACTGACACCAGTACTAACAGAAACAGACTCTCTTCCTCAACAAAAATTTGTACCTCTGATCCATTTTTGCAAAATGTTTTTCAGCCCTTCACAGTAGAAACCACTCCAAACACAAATTATTCTTAAGAAGATTTCATTCAGTGAGGGATTTCCCTCTTCTCCCATGGCAGGGGGAGTGTAGCAATTAATTTCAGCTGATGACCTCATCTCTCACAAGTAACAAAGCAAAGTAGGTGAGAGCTGGCAATTTTTGAGCAGGTGTCTATTATGTGTGGAAATACATGATGTATGCAGAGTTAATCCACCAAGGCCTCTGTTGCACCACATCATGACAGTCACCCTCTACACACCGTCCTCATTAATGCCAGTGGGAGGTCCAGGCACCAGGACCAGGGTTTTGCTTGTGTTAGAATATTTTAAAGGACTAATATTTTCCAGCTGCAGAGATTGATTCTGCTGCATGGTAGAAGACACTGGTTTGGTATTTATGGGTTCAAATTCAAAGCCTATCAGAGACTGTGGAGACACTTTGTTACCTCAGGGAGGGTATGGACCAGACCAAGCTGGTTTTTTAGGTACAGTACATAACCTGGCATAAGGCAATGAAACTGGATGCTCAGTTTTATAAGAATGGGAGTGACAGATGGGAAAATAAACCCCAACATTTTCGAAAAGCAACCATTACTCTTGGGCATCTTGCATTTTGCCTGATTTCAAAAATGCAGGAGGTGAAAGCTACAGAGAGTGGGATTCCTGTAGCTCCCTGCAAAAAGCTGGCAAGAGCAGTAGCCTTGCCACATCTCTGAAAAATCAAGCCCGAATGTTTCAGATTGTTCCCACAAAATTAAAGACCTTTTAAATTTTATTTTATTTGAGCCTTAGAAATCTGCATGACAGGTTGCTGTCGGCACCAGGACTCAGGAATTCCTCACTATCTGCAGCACACCCAGAGCAGTGAGTGACTCCACACTGCAGAAAACTCAAAGCATGTTCTGTTATGATCGATTACCAGAGGCTGTTTCACACAAAGTAAAAGGACTCAGGAACCTGGACTATGATCCAGCTCTTCCCACACCCGGATGATGCCCCTCACACCTTACTGATTCATGCTTTTCTTTGTGTTTCTGTTTCTGTCCCATGAATATCAGGGCTGTAGGTGCAAATGATTGAGCAGGAAAGGCAGGGGAAGAAAGCTCTGAAAGCTTTTTACCAAGAAAAGGGATGCTCTTTGCTGGCCTTTGTGAAAGAGTTCAGGATCCTGGGCTTGCTTGTGGGTTTGCCATGGGATGCAGAGCACAGCCCATTCCTGCCCCTCATGTCTGGCCAACCCAAGCTCATAGCATCCTGGCTGCCAGTAGCTCCCTGCTCACCAGGACTGCAGGTCCAAATCCCATGCCGAGACACCCTGCTCTCCTCCTGGGAGAGCACAGGAGTCCCAGTGTTCAATACAGGGCTTGGCTTCAACCCCAGAAACCAAACACTTTAAATTAAGAATGAAACCTAACCTGATGCAGCGCCCAGGATCTTGCATTTCAATGGGAAAGATTTCTTAATATATCCTATTTTTAAAAGTGCAGCCCAGTGTTATTCATGATGACAGTGTCATATTAGGTAAAATGTGCCTTCAGACTGAAGGGACATCTATTTGCCACTAACTTCAAGGGGGATTTATTGAACTTATCAGTAGCACAATTGCACGAAGGGAGAAGGCTGCTAAGAGATGGAGCAGGAACAGCGAGCAGTGGCTTTGACAATAAATGTGCAGTTCAAGGTGGTGAGAAAACTATGAAATATTCAAAAAATTTGGTCTGGGGACAAAGTTCTGCACAGCAGGTTGTTGACACAGCCACAGCAAATTGCTCCTACAGGTCTCCTGAAACAAAGTCATTTAACCGCAGTGTCTGGCTTTGGGGAGGGGTGGGCAGAGCTACGCTTGAATGTGAATTGTAACTAGAACCCATCATTAGCTGCTTGAACTTGCTTCTTCAACACTTTCCAGGTCTCAGGGTCAGACCTAACATTTGCTAAGTCAACAGAGGTCCTTCTGTCAGCTTCAGCTGGCATTTGCTCAGGTCTCCAGGAGGAAGAATTTATCTGTGAAGATCAATGAAATCAGTATCTGGATATACACACAGCTGCCGAGAATTTCTGTGAGTATTTTGGGGTTTGTTAGCAATCCCTTGTTAGTAAAGGGGATGTATTTTACTCAAAGAAAACCTCTCCTTGGTGCCAGCTAATTAAAAAAAAAAAAAAGTTCATCAAACACTATTGACCTCTTTTTCCTGGAAGTGCTTTCCACCTTATTTTTTTACCTCTTGTAACCAGTGAGGGAGTGACCTAGACAAGAAGTTACATTCTTACACAGCAGGTGAACCAGGAACTTGCTGTAAATGACCTGCAGGTATGCGGAACAGCGCCGTTCCTTCGCCCAGACACACTGCACTGATGCAGATAGAAAGAAGCAGATGCTTACATGTATAGACAGCAATAAAAGTGGAGTGTAACATTTTTAGGAGCACAGCTGAGCTCTCAGACAAGGCTTTCTGCAATGACTAATACAACTACAGTCTAATGCGACAGTTCAGTGTCTGCAGCCGCATGCAGTCCTGAAAGTAAGCAAGTTTCTCCAGATGTTACACACTGAAAAGAGGAAAAATAAAAAAAAAAAAAAGAAGAAAAGCACATCCAGTTTTCAATTTTTTTTTATTTATTTAAACTGTACACAAATGTAAAATACTTCAACAGCAAATCTAAGTGAAAATTGTTTGGTTTAAATTATTATGGAACAGAACCTAAAAGGAACTTTATTAAATAAACATAAAAATTGGATTTAAAGGATGCACATATTGTAATGTATTCTACAATAGTCATTTTTTTTTCACTCTACATTCCATGTGCGTATGGTATAGAAAAGACACTGAATAGAACAAACAGAATCCATTTTGTACCCTGAAACAATTGGTAGGCCTCGTGAGAGATTGCTCAGTATGACTACATGATATACGATGGCTTTGCCATCTCATAAAAATTATAACTAATATGTTGGCCTCTTTGGTTCCAAAATTTATGTATAATACATTTAACTGTATTCATTTTTTGCTGCTATAAAAATAACATTTTTTTCAAATGGCAGTTTTTTGACTAATCATGCAACTAAATCAGTGCAAACATTAAAAGCAATCATTCGCTTTAAAAAAGAAGCAAAAGATTTAATTTCAAGTATAAAAAAATATAAAAAAGTCATATCATAAGTCCAGTTTTGTCTAGTATGGGTCAACACTTTAAATTGCATAGCTCATGCGGCACCTGTTTACCTAGATAGTGAGCAAAGATAAGTGCACTATCAAGTACCACTTTTCAAGGCATTGAAATTTGCAAGTGCTATTATACGTGCATTCAAGCAGTTTGCAAGTGCTATGCTGTATCATTATTTTCTGATCTTTATGGCCATCCTTGACACCTCCTGGTAAGGAAATTGAAAGCACTCTCCTCTCTCCTCCTTTCCAAGTCTTGTTAAAATGGTCCTCGCCTGTTACTATACGCACTGCATTTTTCAGAACGTCTCCACTGTGTTACTGTCACTCCTCTTTAGGGTTCATTGGTTTAGCCGCGGTGGCAGTTGCTTGTTTGCTTGCGCCCCACATGACATGTCCTTGCCGAGTCCCCTGTGGAAGAACACAGATTGCAACTTCGACTTTTTGTTCTTCGAGCAGCGAGATATGTCAATGGCCAATACAGTCCAGATACGGTATCCAATCTCCTCTTCCAGGACACGGAGGGTGTAGCCATCCACGGGTTGCTGGTGGGCAGTTAAAGCATCAGATCACACCAGCCCAGCTTGTGACTATGCAAGGGTCAGATGTTAGAAATACGGCAGTTGCTTATGCATCTGTCCCCTTCTCTCTCTCTCTCTCTCTTTCTCTCTGATGGTACCACGCGATTCCTTACTGGAAGTGCTGTAGGAAGATGCGGGTATCTGTGATGTTTACATTTAGGCATATTTAAATTAAGAGGAAGTGATCACCTCCCAAGGCAGGTGTCCTGCAGCTTCCCATTAGACCTCAGAGGTGACAGTCGACTTTTTTTTCTTTTTCTCAATTTTCTAAGTTTGGTCATTTTGACACCTGCAAGAATATGTCATGTTCTCGCAGTCTGTGCTTTTGCCTGAGCAAAGGGAGCTCATTGCGGTCTGGCTTCACCGGCAGGCGGGGAAACAGCTGCTCAGCCGTTCACTCGTACTGGCAGGCATTTAGGTCCGTCGTCACTGGTCACTGACTTTCTGTGCTCATGTCCCTTTTCCGAGCTGCCTTGTGTCTGTGTGTCTGTGTGTCTGTGTGTGTGTGTGTGTGTGTATGAGCGCGTGTTTGTGTGCGTGCCCATGTTTTGTGTGTGTGTGTCTTTAAGATATTTCATAGCATTAACTTATAAGTGGTAGAATATATAAGTGTCCAAGATCCACAAACTGCCACTGTCCTGACACCAAAGTGAAATGATTTTTTTTCTTTTTTTTCTTTCTTTTTTTTTGTCAAACTTTTCCACAGTGACTTTCCAACACTGATGCCTGGATACACAGTGAAACTTCCTCCAACACCATCTTGTATGGGAATGTTTCTTTCTCTCTTTCGCCCTCTCTCTCTCTCCCCCCCCAAAAACACACCTTAAATCAAGCACAACCACATTCTTCCACAATCATATTGGGAACGTCCCTTTTCACAATGTTGTATTCATCATCAAAGTACAGCATTGACATTGTGCTAAGTTTGGTTGGAATGCAACAGGAGTTCACGGTGCCCGGGTTCAGCCCCCGCATTCGGTACTGATTCACAACGGCGGTGTGAAAGGAGGAAGCCGACCCCGGGACGCCAGCCAAGTAGGCCGGGCAGCTCCCTTCACAGTAATTCCCATAGTAACCTGATGGTGCTATGATCCAGTCATTCCACCCAATGAGTCTAAAGTCAATGTAAAACTGTTGCCTGCAACATAGATTGGTCCTGCCATCGCACTCCAGGCCTCTTTTCCGGATCCTGTGTTTGTTATCAGCGAGGCGGGCTTGCACCACTAAAAAAGGCCGGTGGGATTCCTCCCCGGGGTCCACATAAATTGGCAGCACTGAATACTCTTCACAGCCCTCACATTGAACATCCAAGTTCAGTCTCCTTTCTCCTCTCTCAAACAGAGCCTGGATCGCCTCTGTCATGGGAAAAGTGTGCCAACCACTTCTTTTGAGATCAACTTTCTTTTCAACCACATTCCACTTGTTGCTAGTGTCCGGGTCTTGGAAATAGACTTTGACTCTTACTTTTCGCCTGCTGCCTTTCTCTAAGACATATGGAAGCAGCTTCAAGTAAAGCCACAGGCTGGCTTGAACGACAAACAAGTTCTGGTTCCCTTCATTCGAGATGAAGAAATAGAGGCGGACTCTAGATGAAGCCAGATCGTCTGCAAGATAAGGAGAGATCAGCAAGATTAAGTCAAAAAGGAAACATCAGCTTGTGTGCCATTCTGGGTTTGGGAACAACACTAGAGCACAGCAGATCAAGGGACCTGCGACAACGGGCTGCGCTGGCCAGAAGGCACGCACTGAATCAGATATTCCCAATTTGCAATCAAAACTAACTAAAAGGGGGACTTCCCACAGCAATGCTCAGCATCGGGCTTTTAGTCGGATGTGTCAGATCCACACACACCAGTGAGAGCTCTCCAGAATATGGGGTTTTTTCCAGCCAGCCAGCCAGCTTTAAGGACACCTTGAAAAGACGGACACTAGGACTCTGCTATCTTGTCGATTTAAGAACAGTTTTGACTTTCAGCTACCTGCCAATTCTCCCGGGAAGAGCCCTTTCAATAACCACTGACACGCGAATGCCAAACTGGGGATTTTGTTTCAATTTTCACATATTCTCATAGAGGTTTAACAGCAAGGATTCAGGAGACAGAGGGAAAATACTTCAGTAACGTGCCTGCTTGTCCAACAGATCAAGCTAACCCCCACTCAGCCTGGTAGAATATCTGCTATTATTAATCATTTTGATCTCTGCCTTTTCCCCCTGAAACGATAAACTCCCATACAAGGCAAGGCAACGAAGCGGCTGCTCTCGCTGTAACGCCGTCACTGCCTGTTCTCAATACGCTTTTCAGTAACGCCAGAATTAAAGGAGCGAAATTGTCACGGAAAACCAAATGTCACCAAATGTCTGACATAACCCCTTATTTGTAAACAGAAGAGCCTGCTGCCTGAAACATTTCAGAAATACCAGTGGCCCTCCTGCAATTTTGTACTATAAGTCCTAACTAAATTTGGCGTAGGTGATAAATGTGCAAGCTGGCCTTTATGGCGGAGACTGTAATTCTGGTCCTTGAATCAAAGCCTCCCAATCGTTATTTAAAATTATTGCTGGAAAGGCATTTTCTCATTGCCTCTATCTGTTTCGCTTCTTTCTGTACGGAGACAAATGTAGATTTTTCTTCCCTTTCTCTTCCTAAGAATCTTTATTATTTTTGTCAATCTCTGAATGGGATTTTTTGCAGAGTCGGTGTCTTCATTTGTTATCCTAGACGCCTTTCAAATGTGCCTCCAGGGCCCATTCATAATACCTTGTAATATTTCAGTGACAAAAAATTTTCACTGTATTTGTCTACATTTTACACAAAGTCGATTTTGGAAGTGTTACAGAAGCCAGTGATTGATTGAATACTAAATGGAAGTACAAGCCCGCCCCAGATCTGCCAACAACAGCCTATTAAAAAATAATAAACTCCAAAATGTACACTGAGAAAGCCTTCCACATGTTAGTAAATACACAACTTCTTTATAAACTGTGGTGACAGCAACAGAAAAAGAACAGTACAGCATTGCTGCACTGATCCACATCATTTGTGTTGTGTGAGATTATGTGTACCCATAAATTTTGTATGTGAATATAACAAGCACATGTATAATGCAACAGATCCCATAGATACTGTAAATGTATATGCCTTTGGTAAGTGGGAGGGTAGATAAAGAAGATGAGTGGGCAGTATACAGGATAGAAGGAGATTTATTTTGTGGACAAATGATATAGAGATGCCACAGAAAGATAGAGAGAGAGAAAAATGAACTGAGCGACAGAGAGATGAAGGAGAAGAGAGATGGGCAGATAGACAGGAGACAGCTAATTTGCAGAGTGATGTTGTTAGAGCCAGATGTGCAAAGTTCACAGGCACAGTGGTTGCCTGGATAAACTGCTGGAAAGCTGTGCTGGAGGGATTCAGTAACACATAACTGCAATGGCTGGACAGGAATGAGATGGCTGGTACCGTGGAGATGGATGGCACAGTTAGTAAACAGACTGACCGACAGAGAGGGGACACACTTGGTAGGAGGCTGCAGGCAGTGGACAGACAAGGCCAACACTACAGATGAAAGCTAAATACATGGGAAACAAATGGAAAGGGAGAACGGGCGAATACAAGCCTCAACAAACGAATGTGCAGGGCAGACAGTTGAGGCAAGGGATGCAAGAGATGCAAGGGATGCAAGAGATTCAAGAGATGCAAGAGGTGCAAGAGATGGAGTGGGACAGGCAGAGGATGATCAGGGGGATGCACGAGGATGGTGGCAAGCCACGGTGCAGCTAGAAGGACCAGAGGGAAGCTGGGGGCACAGAGGGATTGCAGCGAGTTGCGAAGGCATGAAGGGATGCAGCGAGGGGAGTTGCAAGGCACAACCCGGGGAGAATCCCGGACACCGAGGCACAGGCAAGGAGGGCAAGAAGGAGCGGGCAGGGCCAGGGCGAGATGTGCGGGGCAGAGGGGTGAGCGGAGGAGGCAAAGGGTATGCGGGAGAGCCTAGCAGCCAGGTGCCTGCAGCAGCCAGGAGGGCAGGCAGGGCACAAGGGGGACAGGCAGCGGGGCCAGGCAAGGGCGGTCAGGGGCGCTGCCACGGGTCAGGCAGGAGGACAGGGAAGG
>NW_009943386.1:0-301 GCF_000696875.1 Nestor notabilis
GGTTTCCTGCTTTGAGGGGGAATTTGGAGGGGGTTAGGGAGGGAAAATGGGCTGGGAAGGCGGGAATGGGCTCACCTTGATCCAGAATTCCTCGTAGAGGGCGCAGGCGATGACGCAGCGCTCGAAGAGGACGATGGTGCGTTCGTGGGAGCCCGCGGCCATCTCGTAGTCCAGGTAATCCCGCCAGTTCCGCAGCTGAGCCCTCTCCAAGGGCTTCACGTGGAAATAGGGACGCTTGATCTGGGAATACAGGGGGGGAGGATCGGGATGAAGATGGGATTTGAAAGTGGGAACGGGGGGG
>NW_009943386.1:322-1875 GCF_000696875.1 Nestor notabilis
AGTTCCAGCGTTTGCTGACTTCTGCCTCGTTCTGAGCGTAGATTTGCTGCCGCATGGAAATCACCAGCTCCCGGATCTTTTCCTGGTCTAGATCCTCCTGGAAATGGAGCGGGATGTGGGTGGAACCCACCTAACAACCCCCCGACCCCCATTGGGATCCCTGCTTTGGTGCCTACCTGAGCGTTCACAGCTGCCGCTGCCGCCTTCCCCTCCACGCCGGGCGGCAAATCCTCTCCCGGTGGCACTTCCGTCCCCTCCGGCTCCGGAGGCTTTGGCACGGGATCGGTGGCCAGCTTGGATTGGACCCAGAGGAGCTCCTCTGGGGATAAGATGTCTTTGGGGGGGTTGTGGAGAACATGTTCCTTGAATCTGTGAGGGGACAGGAGGGATCATGAAGGGGGACGCCCCAAAACCAGCAAGGATTTGGTGGTGGGAGTGAGGGAATTCCCAGCGTGAAGCCAGGAAATATTCCATAGGGATGTTCTGGTGCTGGAGTCAGGGCTCACGTACTTCTCCCAGTGATGGTTGTACAGTTGGGTTGGCATGGAGAGGACCCGGTCATAGATCCCGGTGACGGCACGAAGGTCTCCTTGTTCCCGTTCCCATTCCACATAGAGTTCCCAGAGTTTATCCGAGCGGAAATCCATCCCGGCTGCTGCCACCGCCGCCTCGAAGACGCTGACGGGGAGGAGACGAGGATGAGGATGGGGAAGAGATGAGGATGAGGAGGAGGAGGAGGAAGAGAAGAACCGGGCACTGCCGGAGCCACCATCGGCTTCTCCTGGCGCTCACCCACGGATCTTCTGGATGGATTCGGGAAGGTTCATACGAGGATGGGGATGAGGAGGAGGAGGAGGAAGAGGAGAACCAGGCGCTGCCAGCGCCACCATCGGCTTCTCCCGGCGCTCACCTGCGGATCTTCTGGATGGATTCGGGAAGGTTCATGTCCAGGGTGGATTGGAGGTAGGAAATGTAATGGATCCACAGGTCCATGCTGAGGGGGATGGACTGAAGCCCCCGCTCAAACACCTGATGGAGAGGGGGGGGACACCCCCACTGTCACCCCCATGGGTTGGGGGACCCAGCCCCGTGGCCCAAACTGGGGGGAAACATCCCAAAACTCCACCAGTGGGGTTGGAATTACAGGGGGGGAAACAGCTCAGAAGGGATTGGAAATGCTGGTTTGGGGGGAAAAGTGGTGTGGAGAGGATCCAAAACACCCCAGGGACCCCCCAACACCCATGGGATAGCCCAAAACACCCCAGGGACCGCTCCAAACACTCTGGGGACCCCCCAAAACCATCCCAGGGACATCTTGAACACCCTGGAGACCCCCAGAAGCACCCTGGAGACCACCCAATACACCCCAGGGATCCCCCCCAAAATGCCCATGGGATCCCTTGAACGCCCCAGGGACCCCCTTGAAATACCCCAGGACCTTCCCAAACCACTCTGGTGACCCCCCAAAACACACATGGGACCCCTTGAAACACCCCGGGACCCCCAAAAATGTCCATGGCACCCTTTGAAGCACCCTGGGACCCCCCCCCAAG
>NW_009943386.1:2025-2289 GCF_000696875.1 Nestor notabilis
CCCCCCGGGACCCCCCAAAACGCCCATGGCACCCTTTGAAGCACCCCGGGACCCCCCAAAATGCCCATGGCACCCCTTGAAACACGCTGGGGAGCCCTTGAATCAGCCTAGAGACCCCCCAATACACCCTGGGGACCCCCCAAAACACACCAGGGCCAACTTGAATACCTTGGGGACCCCCAGAAGCACACCAGGGATGCCTCCAACCCCCCCAGGGACCCCCCAAACCCCACTTTTACACCCCACAACGAGGGGATAATGGGG
>NW_009943386.1:2344-3669 GCF_000696875.1 Nestor notabilis
CGGGCGCACTCGAAGCGCCGCTCCATGTCCGCGTACTTCTTCCAGTAGCCGTAGCAATAGGGATAGTGGGAGAAGAAGGCATCAAAGGCTTTGCGGGCTGCCAGGAGGTGGTTCTGGGGGGAAAAGCACAGGGATTTGGGGACAACCAAAGCCAGGGTGAGCAGCTGGAGCTGCTCCGAGCTTGGGATTAGGAATAGCAGCGGAGGAATCGCCTCCGGAGTGAAGGACGCGCGATTTCGGGGTGGGAGTGAGGGGGTTTGGATGAGGCCGGTGGCTTGAGCGGGGTTTGAATGAAGGATTTCATGGGGCTGGGGGCTTAAAGTGAGGTTTAAGGAAGGTTGTAACACGGGTGGGGGCTTAAGGTGGGATTTAAGGAAGGTTTTAAAGGGGTTGTAGGCTCAGGGTGAGAGTTAATGAGGGTTGTGACAGGGCCGTGGGATCAGGACCGGTTTTAACGGGGTTGCGGCTTAAGATGTGATTTAATGAAGGTTTGAAGGTGGCCATAGGCTTAGAGTGAGTTTTAATGAAGGTTTTAGGGGGGCCATGGATTTAGAGCCAGTTTTAATGGGGTTAGTGGCTTAAGATGGGTTTTAACAAAGGGTTTAACGGGGTTGGAGGCTTAAGATGGGTTTTAACAAAGGTTTGAACATGGCCGTAGGCTTAGGATGAGTTTTAATGAAGGCTTTAAGGGGGCCGTGGGCTTAGAACCAGTTTTAATGAAGGTTTTAAGTGGGACATGGACTTAGAACTAGTTTTAATGGGGTTGGTGGCTTAAGATGGGTTTTAACAAAGGTTTTAATGGGGTTGGAAGGTTAAGATGGGTTTTAATGAAGGTTTTAATGGGGTTGGAGGCTTAAGATGGGTTTTGATGAAGGTTTTAATGGGGTCGGAGGCTTAAGATGGGTTTTGATGAAGGTTTTAATGGGGTTGAAGGCTTAAGATGGGTTTAAACAAAGGTTTTAATGGGGTTGGAGGCTTAAGATGGGTTTTGATGAAGGTTTTAATCAGGTTGGAAACTTAAGATGGGTTTGAATGAAGGTTTTAATCGGGTTGGAGACTTAAGATGGGTTTGAATGAAGGTTTTAAGGGGGTTGTGGGCTCAGGGTGAGACTCAAGGAAGGTTTAAGAGGCCCCAAGGCCTGGGGCGAGCTCTAGTGAAGGTTTAATGGAGAGGGGGGGTTTAACAAAGGTTTGAACTCGGCTGCAGGTGCGGGAGGAGCTTTAAGGAACGGTTTAAAGTGGTCACAGGATCAGGGGAGCTTTAACCCAGGTTTAACAGGGCGGAAGACTTGGGGTGAGCTGGTTTAATGGGGGGGTGGGTTAAG
>NW_009943387.1:0-10431 GCF_000696875.1 Nestor notabilis
GGGCCCGGCCCTGCGGAGCCCCTCGGAGGGAGGAGGGGCGCATTCGAGCGTCCTGTTGGCGCTGGTGTGCGCGGGGGTCCCTCCTCCCCGTCTAGGTTGTAGTGGTTGCCTCCCTATTTAAAAGATAAAATAAAGCGCCTGTGTTTCCTTCTTCCCTTTCCACCCCGCTGCAGCTGCCTGGCTGAGGGGCGAGCTGGAGAAGCCTCGCTAGCTGAGCTATGAGCGACATTATCCCTTTCTCCGGTTGGATTAGTCGCAGTCCTCCGTGTTTAAAATTCTTGTCTAGGGCTGCGTTATGTATAGAGTTGTATGGACGTGAGTGTCAGTGGAAGCTGAGGGATTTGGTGCTCTGACATTCCTCTGCCTGCCTACGGGGCACTCTCCAAAAGTGCCTTTAGTGCATGGCTAGTAAAAGCTACGAGGAATTTTCTGTTTATTAAATAGTGGGCCTTTCCTTTAAGAAGAAAACTTAATCCCTGCTTTCGCAGAAGCTGAAGAACTACTGATAGCATTTTACTTAAGTTATGTCTTGAGTGCTTAGTCTTTTTAGGCCCCTTCTCCCATTAATCTTTAGTTCACATTCGCCAAATACCTGCTGTGTTGGAGATGAGAGTACATGCGTGGGTATGCACTGCTCACTTACTCGGTTGCTGTACTCCTTGAATAGTTGGATCACTTTGCAGAAGGCTTAGAGAAAGGAATTTATGGAGTATGTACAGTTCTGGATGTGAAACGAGTTTTGTAAGTCTGAAAGTTTCGTTCAGCTGAGTTACTACAAAGCAGAGTTTTTAGGGCTTTTAAGGATTTTTTTTTTAGTAGCTGCTATCTGTTCTTTTTAGAAACTTAGTTATGAACAAGAAAATGTTTTAGAACACGTAAAGGCTTTGGGCAGTTGTGCTCATGTTTGTGATTTAAGGTATGCAGCTTTGTATGGTATCATCAGCTGAAGTTTATCTTTGGTCATTAATACAGATAAAACCCTTTTTCTGGATGTTGAAATCCATATTAGTAGGTAGGTTTTTAAGACAAACTAAATAATAACCTAGTAAATGTTGACTTCATAATGCATGTTTTTCAGGGAACATCATGTGTATGTGTAGTGGTGGGGTTTTTGAGAGGCGCTTCAAAAAACGTATTTGAAAGGTACTCTTTGCTCATTGGTGTAGTTTCTTATACAGATTGCTTCAAGAGCAGGGGGTTCTGCTCTGTTTTGGTAGGCAACTTGTTGAATTGTTCTGCTCCCTATTATCTTCCATATTACTCTGCTTATCTTTCTTTTTCTTTTTTTTTTAATCCAAGACTTTTAAAATGTGTGTTCTGTGCCTTTTATGTACACCATAAATACTTGTGTTGCAACTTTCTAGCTTTTGGGGTTATGTTTGGGTGCCTTGTGTCTGAGCAGCCTGATCTGTGCTTTGTATTCCATAGTACTTTTAAGCTTTAGTTATATCTATGTGCAACTTCTGAACCATGCTTTGCTTATAATTTTTCATCCCTTGTTTCCAAGTCTGTTTCTTCCTCTGAGCAGAGATTAGGAAGATTCTTGAAGGAAATTGAGTGTTTTTTCTCTGTTTGTCAGCTACTAACAGTAGTAGATACATCTTGTATCTGAAAGGGAATAGATTCTTACAGCTTTTATTTGTGGTGAAAAAAACCCAGCCCAACCACAAACCAACAAAAAACAACTATTAAAAGAATGCTTTCTGTGTGAATTATTTTTGCTTCCCTTTAACATCTTTCAGTTATTCTGCTAGCAGACAGTATTTTAAGCTGTGGTTCAAATAGCAGTGTTTCACAATGAAGGGGTTTTTTTGTACAATTGGCAGCTCACATTCTGAAGCTCATGCTGTTGCTTAGCTGACCTGTTCTGGTAAAGTGAGTATGAATGCCTCCCTGTGCCGCTTGCACTGAAAAATTGCTATTGACTCTCATCTCTGGAGCAGTTAGTTTAGAGTGAGTTTTTTGGGTCCATTATCCGTACTTCAGCTTTGACTTAAAGGATAAGAGAACATGGCTTTTGAGCTGTGAAAATGCACATTGAAATAATAAAAAGACACCTTTATGAGATGTCATGCAGTACATATCTAGTCCTTTTGGTTACTTAAGTTTGAATAGCAGTTTGCAATTGTCTGTCAGTGGCTGCTGCACCTATATTTGAAAGGGTAGCAAATATATATCAATGCAGGAACAGGAAGCTTCCCTGCTGTCACTGGGTTGCTGGCTGGTGACACCTGTTTCTAGGCTGTGATGTTAGCTGTCATGAGTTCTTGCTCATACTTAATTAGGTTACTGTAACTGTTTTTACCTTTGTTGCTTAAGACTACCTTTGGGGGGAGGGGGGTTGGGTTAAATGACACATTAACTCACCTTTTGATTGGAATTACCTCGGATCATCTTACCCTGCATATGTTGTGGTTTTGGTTTTTGGTGGGTTGTTGTTGGTGTGGTTTTTTTGTTTGTTTGTTTGTTTGTTTGTTTGTTTTTTCCTGCAGTAGCATTATGAGATGGCCCATATCCAGGCTGCTTGGGGGAATTCATCAGAAACATTTTTCCCAGCCCTCAACACATGTACATGTAGTCTTATCCTGAACTTATTTTAGTGATCTTTTGGGTGTTGGAAGCCAGATTGATTAACTTTTGAGTTAAACTGCAGAGAGTTTTCAGGAAGACTCAAGTGAACTATAGTGTAATGCACTGGGATAGTCTTCCAGGACATTAGCTTTTAACATCCATGTTCTTTTTGTGTATAGCAATTTTTTATCCTCTTTATTCGTTAAGTCGTGAATTTTTGAATAGTAAGAGCTTGTTTTGAATTTACTTTCTCTTGCAATATGCCTAGTACTCGGTTACTAGTTAGTGATGCCTTATAAGTTCTGTTTGGAGGGAAGTAAAGCTAAAAGTGTATACTGTATGCATAATGTCTAAACGTAGCAATGCTTTCTTTTGTTTCTTCTACCTCCAGACTTAAATTTCCATTCTTTTTTCCTTACTAGAAGAGTGAGGGTGGTGCTCGTGCTCTTAGATGTGGCCTGACTGATCTTGGAGATACTTCGAGCTTTATTATAAGATTTCTTTTGATAAAGAAATCACTCATAAGTGAATCTGCAGAGAATTTGCAGGACATGTAAACACAAAATTCTGTAGCTTTGCTAAAACATTTTGGACTGATGTGACCATGACAGTGAATAAGCCAAATTAGCCTTAAGACTTTCCTCCTTGTACTGGCATGCAGAACTGTACTCATGGGTCAGAGTTAATTGTGCTATGCTACACAAATAATGATAGCTTCATTTTTGCTTCAGTGTGCAGACTTTGTGTTGGGTTTTTTTTGGGGGGGGGGTTGGGTTGTTAATTTTTGTGGGCTTTTTTTCCTTCCTACCTTCCCAGCTATGCCATCTGGTGGATGGATTTTTCGTGGTCCGTTCTAGGTGTGGACAGCATAGGAGTATACACATACATGAAAATGTCATGTGTGCAGCAGATGCGAAATATAGTCATCTAGGCCAACCCCACCTCCCAGCAATGAGCAGGGACACCTTCAACTGGATCAGGTTGCTTGGAGACCCATCCAGCCTGACCTTGAATGTTTCTAGGGATGGGGCATCCATCACCTCTCTGGGCAACCTGTTCCAGTGTTTCACCACCCTCACAGGGAAAAATTTCTTCTTTACATCTAGTCTACGTGTCCCCTCTTTTAGGTTAATACCATTACCCCATGTCTTATCGCAACAGGCCCTACTAAAAAGTCTATCCCCATCTTTCTTATAAGCCCCCTTTAAGTGTTCATAGGCCTCAGTAATGTCTCCTGAGAGCCTTCTCTTCAGGATGAGCAGAGAAGTTTTTCTTTTTTCAACACAGCTTTATTTCTTAGTCTCTGCAGCTAAAATTTCTCCTTCTGTTCTGTTGTGTTTTACCCCATCTAGGAGCATCATGATCCCTCGGTGGGAAATACGCTGAAATTTGCAAAAATGCTGAGCTAAATGGAGACACCAGTTTTACATTTAAGCCAGACTCTAAGCCAATTTAAACTTTGGTAATGTGTGGAAAAGCTCCCTCTATATCAAAGCAAGGATGCTGGAATAGGTGTGACCTTACTTGTAAAAAGTGCTGTGGATAATGCTAAGTAAGACTGCCATATTTTTGTCTGGGTGTTGGGCTTACTGTTTCTTTGCTGTATGTGTCTGTTAAGATTTCTGAGTGTAAGGCAGCCCAGCTGGACTGGACTTTCTGCACCTTCAAATATGTAGGTAGCTGTCTTGTTAAGCACTAAGGAGTTACAGTATGAAAGAAAGGATGTTCTTGGAGAAACCTGAACATACAGCAGCCTTAAACATAAGCTGTATTTCTGTGAAGACTTTATATAGCTGTACAAAACCCCCCTTACCTTGCTTAGGCAAGACTCCTTGCTTGCATAAATCTAGCTAATATACTAAAAATTAACTATTGAAATTCATTTGGTAGAACTTAATGTGGATCTGTTCTAAAACAAAATTAATTTTGGTAATGCTGGGAGGTCTACCAGTTCTGGCAGTACTGATCCACCAAGAAAGCTGTGAAATGCTTACCCAAGATGAGAGTTGTCAAACTTTGAGTAAACACAGAGAATGGTTATTGCTTCAGTGTTCAGCTCGGTGTGATTTTTTTGATTGTCTTAAAAGCTGGTTGTGTAGTGTTCTTATGTCATTTGATGTCTTGTAAGCAAGCTGTGACTTTCATTTTCTTCTGATTTCAGAGGTCTTGCAGGTTGTGATAAAGATAGAAATTTGAATATTCACTTTTTCAAATGGAATTTGGATTTTAAATGCTCGTGAAATAATTGAGATTTTTCTTACTAGTTTTAAATGCTGGAGAGCTACTGGCCTAATATTTTATAGCCAGTAATGGGTTTTTTGTTTGGTTAGTGTCTTAATTAAAATATCTAGCCAGCCTGTTGGTGTGGTATGATACAGTAGTAGTGCTTGCAGTTCCACAGGCTCCGTAACTGATACTGAAGAGAGGCCGTTGTAGAGAAGGAAAATAGACCTTAATGATCTGTTGCGAAACAACATAAGAAAACCATGGAGGTGGACCTTGAATAAACAAGGGTTATTACCTGGTTTGGTGTGAAATCACTGGATAATTTTCTATTAGAAAAATAAACAGGGAGAACTTATTTAGGAGTTTCTTGCAAAGGATGTATTTTTGAAATAGTCTTTAGAGAGAGAAAGAAAATAGGCAGTTTACATCTGTTTCTAGGAGGGCAGGTATTGTATTAAATGGGGAGAAGGGATAGAAAGAAGAATGTTGTTTGTTTTGGGGTTAGTGCAGGAGTGCAGTTATCAGCTAGTTCATCTTCAGCTTTATAAGTGCATGACGAATAGTTGGCTTGAAAAATCACTCTGAAGGCCAAGAGCCCAGTGTTGGGTGGTGTGTGCTGGTGTTCCTTTATTCTGTCTGGCTATTTTGACACTTGAAGGTTTCATGATTCAGTAACTGTTTCATGTAGATGTTACACAGTACCGCTGTTGCTTGAGTCATTCAGTGTTTTGCTCACCATACAGCTAAATTGTAGGATAAAGGGAGGAAAAAAAACTCTGACCTTTTTATTTAATGTAGAAAGGGAGATTTTTAATACTTGATAGTTGCAATTAAATGTTCATTAGAGGCCACCAAATGTAGGTATGTCACTTCTTGGAAAAGGAAGAAAAACTCCACCACCGTATATGGTTTAGAACAGCAAAGTCAAGCCTGCTATGTTTGGCTAGTACTGCTCAGTAAGGTCAGATGCTGGACTTGAAGGGAGCAGGGCCTGTTGTATAGCAGATCTATGCTTAATGACAACCTCAGGTGCATCTAATGTATCTGGTTCATGATTTAAACATGGAAAGGAACCTGCTTACTGTCTTCTTCTACTGTTGTGTGTTTTGTCGTAGTACATCTTAGTTTAACAGCACCATCTTCTGTGGTTTGTTGGGGGGGGTTGGTGGTTTGTTGTTTTTTTTTGGTTTTTTTTAACACCAAACTTGATATAAAGCTTTTGTCTGTATATCCCACATAACCATATTGGTTAAATACCTGAGACATTAAAGAGGTGCAAAAGTCATGTTAAACCTTAGCTTTTTGTATTACAGCTGAAGTAACTTACCTGCTTGGCACTTCTCAGGAGTTGAGTAACTGTAATTTGCCTCTGCCTTCCTTGAATTTTAGGAATTTCATTAGCACTGCTTTAGAGGAAAAGGAAGTAAAACTTTGATAAATAAGCTGAAATTCTTTGTTCTGTGAGACTTTTATGATAGCTTAGCCTTCCAAGTGGACTGGAACTGGAATTGCTACTGTTGTGTATTAATGCTGCATAGTGAGAGGATTCTACCTTATGCATGGCTAGTTGTCTGAGTTTTAGGCCCAAGTGTAATTAAACAAATAGTAAGTACAGACCAATAACAAGCATTAGGGTTACGTGTTTTGCTTACAGAAAGGGGTAACTAATGTGATCTTGTCCTTCAGCCTTGAATTCAGCAATTCTTAGAATTGTCCATGATACAGAATGACAGAGCCCCATCAGTTGGTTTATGGGACCTTGGTGTAAAGAAGCAGGTCTACGAGAAGCAAATACAGTGGGTGAAGGTGGTATAGGGACACATAGGTGTTTTCATGGGCTTGTTGGGTATCTGCTGAAACAACTTCACATACTAGTTTCTAGTGAGGCTCCTTATCCATCCGCGTTAATTCTGCTGGATAGTATATATTTTTAGAATGTAAATTCAGGTTTGGGTAGAAGAATATCACTTCATTGTTTGGTACTATTCCTGGTTAGAAATTAAAGGCTTGGGTGGTCTCTTACTCTGCAGTGAATTTGTGTTTAAGTACTGCTAAAATGAGTTCACAAGCAATTGCTGTGTTCTTCAGCAAAATACTTACTATCAAGGACATTCAGTGAAGGCAAATTTATTAAGATTTTACTTTTACTTGGATACAGAAGCACAGTTCTTCAGCAGAAACCTCCCTAGAAGGTTGAATCTTCTATTTTTAGAGGGAAGTTTGAGTGAAGTACCCTAGGAAGAGTGGAGAGCTTTGCTGCGTGCACCATGTAGGGGAGCTGCATATTCAGCAATAGGCTTTTGTGGAATTGAGCAAAGCTGTGGCTGGGCTTCATTTATATTATTTTCTGTCAGAATAACACATTAATGAGAGTCATTCTAAGATTAGTTCTGTTACACCAATTTTGAAACTTTGAAAAATTGTGTTGCTGGCTTAACTCAAGGGTTTTGCTGCAAGATAGGGAGTGGTGCTTCTGGATGACAGCTGAACAATTTAAATTACAAAGTATTATGAGTACACAAAATACTTCTACTCAAAGTTTTGCTTTCCAAAATGAAAGGCTCTTTTAAAATCCAATGTAGGATTCCTGACTTAAAGCTATGGAAATATGTGACTTGGATTTTAAAAATGCTGAGAGCAGCTAACTTCAGAATACTATTTCCAAAAACAGTGTAAGGACTGTTTGTTTGTTTCCAAGTCATAGGTAACGTGCCCTTTGGCTTCCAAATCCATTCTTCTACTATTGAGAGGCTGTTCAGGATTCATCAAGTACTCCGCAGTACTCTGAAGTACAAGAAATAAATAGTTAAATGGCGCAGTTGTTAATCACCAATCATTAAACATTCCACAGAATGTCAGGGGGAGTGTAAGTTTGTGGGAATTGCTTGTGTGCAATTTGTAAAATTGCATGCTTGCAGTCTTGTGTTGTAGTTTGGGGTTTTTTTTAGATATACTCTGGCAAAATAGATGTGTAAAGCCGTAATTTCAGAAGTAAGCTGGGCTGGAATTACAGTGAAAAGAAGCAGAACCAGCTGCTTATTCCTTCACTTGTCCTAGCACAAGTTCACAGTGGATGTATTCTCCAGCTTGGGGAACTATCTAGATTACATTTTTATTTTGCTGTATCTTTGTACTAGGAAAAAAAAGACCAGTTCATGGATGCAGTTTACTGTGTGGCCACATAAATGCATATGCCTGCAAAACAGCAGAGTGTAGGAAAAGGAAGCTACTTCTTAGCAATAATGCTGTCTCCATTACTTGAGACTTAGAAGTCTGTCTGGGTTTTAATGTTATGCTGAAACCGTGAGGTTTTTGCCTGGTAATCAGGACGTGTGGTATTGGAAAACACAGTATAAATGCTTAGGGCAGCTGTGTGTACCACAGCTGACTCAGTAATTGAAGAAACTTCTATTAGTGATGCCACAAAATGAGGAGCATGGTTACTTGGAGTGAGAGGCAAACCAGAAACAAGTGTGATAGAGTAGGTTAAATGTATTTTCTCCAGTTCATGAAAGAATATGGCAAAAATGGTGCGCATAGAACTTCCAACAACCAGTTCTTGACCCACTTCGCTTAGTGTTACTTATTTTCTTCCTCTCTGGTGTTGTTTTACGTAATCTGCTACTCTCTGGCATGAATTTGGAGGGATTAAAAAAAAAAAAAGTAATTTTTTCTGAAATTTTTCTTTGCTGCCACTGTGCAGCTCATGTTTTGGATTACTCATTGGTGTTAATAGACTTGCTAATGTTGTTTATCAAAGGTTGTGTAGATGCAGGCACCATTTTAATATCGATTAGATTACTATAAGATCTGTTGTGCTAAAATAATAGCCCAACAGTACAATGCCTATGGTTGCTTTTAATTCTTTTTATTCCCTGCTATGTCACTCTGCTTTAAGCCCCTTGCAGCAAAGGCTTGTTCTGGCATAGCACTATGCATGTAGGATTGTGTATTACAACAGGAGTTGCTGTCCCTACTGAAGACTTGTATGTAAATCAAAGCTTGTTTAGAGCATCTGTATCTTAAAGAGAATTCATTTATGCCTATTGTTGAGATGCTATTTCTGCTCGGGATAAATGATAACCATTGAAAATGATGTTTTACCCAGTACTTTTAAAAGCTTGCATCGAGTTACAGATGTTACAACGCATGTAGCTATGACTTGCATGTTTTAAGAATGGTTAGCTGTAGGAATTCATAAATGAGTCTGAAAAACATCACTTAACACTATTGATCTCATTCTCGTAACCTCTTAAATCTGTTCTTGGGCATCTGGCTTTTGAAAAACTGAATGTGGTGAGAGGTGCTTTTGTGTACAGTCCACACAGTGCTCAGCTGAGTCAAGGAAACTGGAGCAAAAATCTTGTTGTGGTTTAAGTGTAAGCTGGTGAAAGTTGTGCTTAGTCTTGCTTGTGTACTTGTGCCCACAGCTGTGGCACAGCTGTTCTGTGTGACTGCTGGGGAACCTTTCAGTGCCTTTCAGATCCAGTGAAGTGCTGAGGCTTCCAGAGTCATGGTAGCTTCTCATCTTTCCAACGTGTTAGTGCCCTTCTTGATGATAAGGGGATTGTGTGGTTAAAAACTTTTCTCGTAACTATATCATTGGTGATTATTCCTCATGGAACTCCAGGCTTTGTACTACTTCAGATGTAACTGAGCTTACGTGTTTTCTGTGTGGAGCTACTGACTGTTCAGATGGAGGGTGCCTTTGCAAAGTTGCAGTGGCCCGCATTTGTATTCTGCTTCTCAAGGGCTGGAAGTAACTGCAGTCATTACCTGTCTGTTACCTTCTCTTCAGAGCATGACATACTTACCATAATTGTAGAAATTTATCTCGAGAATCCAGAGTGTGGTAACAAGTTACTGCCCTGTTTGTTGGTTTGTCTGCTAAGGGCTTGCAGCGTTTAAGGTTCTACTGCAAGAAGAAAAGAACAAACATCAAGATGATGGATATACTGATTATGGCAGTTAATTTTTAAGTCAGGAGCTGCAAGTTCACTGTGTCTTCTAATGTAGAAATCTAACATCAATCCTATAAAGCAAGTTTTCCAGATCTAAACCTCTACATGAGTTTCAAAGGGAGCTAAAGGCTCGTGTTCTAAGAAACACTGATTAAATCAAACTTATATTAAGTGTTATCAGTGCCCTCCTTGAACTGCCGTCTCAATTTTAGGCTCTGTGCTTGGTCTTAATTATGCTACTTACGGTAGCATTAATATTGTGTATGGTGGGCTCCCCTGGGTTTGAGCTCTGAAACTGGAGTGGATGAGTGGATGTGAAAAGTGTGCAGTTATGTGACTTCTTGGTTTATGTCTATGTGAAATGGCTTCATTCTGGTGTTGTGAAACATTATGATAGTAGTAGAGGAGAATTTCATTGCATATCAGAACAAGCTAAAAGAAGTCGGTTTGTAGAGGGGAAAAATGAGTCTGAAAAGCTAGCTGTGCTGCATGCTGCTTCAGTGTGACCTTGATGTTTTAATTAACAATTTTTTCAATAAAATTACAGCCACTGTGATATTCAGACTCTGCTCTTTCAGGTGGGAGCTTTATTATATATAGTGACAGTTAATTGTGCCTATCAAAACAAGTTTCCAGTGTCTGAAAGGGATCATTATAAGCTACCGGAATGGCA